>NC_084797.1:65245976-65547088 GCF_963169125.1 Humulus lupulus | reverse complement strand
AGAGTTAAGCTTTTACACCGCAAGCATCGCAGCTTGGATGTAATTGTTCAAGTAAAAATATTTACTGCCCGTGCAGCAAAATTTAAAAAGAAACTATTGTCTTTACATCACGACCCTTGGGTCGTATATCCAAAAAGAAGAAAAAATAAATGAGAAGAATTCAAGAGGCATTCGGGGCCGGAGGATCCTGGGTAGCATCCTGGTTAGTCACGTCCTCAACAGCATCTTCTTCTTCCAAACCAGCGACGCTTGGAGTGGCAGGGGTCGCGACTCTTGCCTCCTCTTCGGCCAGTTGGGCAGCACATCGGGCCAACTCAGCAGTTCTGACTTCCTCTGAAAGGTAGCTAAAGTCAGCACCCTGGTTGTGTTTCCAGAAATTGTAGAAACATCGGAGTGTTGTCCTCTTGTACTTTTCCAGATTCTTGGAGTTGTCAAGCTCCAACTGCTTCACTTTGCCCTCGAGGGAGAGAATAGCCTCATCCTTGGTCTTGAGTACCTCCCCCAGATGCTTGATTTCGCGGAGATGGGTTTTGTTGAAGTCTCGGTACTCCTGCCTCAACTTGACCGCTGCTTCCTTCGCAGCTTCAGCCTCGGACAACTTAGTCACCGCCGCATCCCTCTCTCGGACCACTGCCTCCAACTCCTTGGCATGCTTAGCCTCAGCAGCCGAAAGCTCCTCGGCCGCCTTCACCTGATACCTCTCGATGGCTTTTGCCTCGGCCTGCTTGAGGTAAGCCTGGGCTCGGGTACGAGCAGTAGTGGCAGAAAGTAAGGCCTGTGCACAAAGAAAAAGGAGTTAGAACTTATCACGAGGACTAAAAAACTAAAGACTCGAAGAATAAAGAAACACTTACGCTGGAGATTTCGTTCAGAGCCCTGTTCAGGATCTGGTCGACTGGCAGCTCTTCAGCTTGGACCATTGCGGCCCTAACACGGTCGCCTTTGCCGATGCAATCGAGGCGGTCCCTGGCAGATCGAATGGCACGGCTCATGAGTCTGGCCCCATGAGCCTCTTCACGAGAAAGCTGCTCCCTGGCAGGCGCAGCTGGAGGATTCGGCCGACCAGGAGTAGTTTGCTGTTCAGAAGAAGCTGGAGGAGGAGTAGGAGTTCGCCCAGTTGGCGCAGGACTTTGCCCAGTAGGCGTACCCTGAGGAGGATCTTCTGATCGACCCTTCTTGGCCAGAGGGCCTCGACTGGATTCACCAGTCCTCTTCTTAGGCTTCCGTTGGAGTTGAGGAACTTCCTCTTCCTCCTCGGCCTGGTACATGTCAAAAATGTTGGGAGTTGACATATCTGCATGAAGATAAACATAGCAAGTTAATAAAAAGGAGGCAGGTGAAAGTAAGTTAGACAACTGAAAGGAGGTAACAAAGTAAATACCCGAGCTACAACTACTGGTCGCTACACTATTGACTCTATTAGTCATATACTCATTATCTGGCATGAAGAAGTTTGGCCCTAGATTTGGAGCATATGTAAAGTTACCGTCCCCGTCAAACATATGACAGGGAATTGGCAAACCATTTAAAAGCGAAATAACTTTACCATTATCATCGGAAGATTCTCCCAAGTCAACAATAGGCTCTTTGGCCTTTTCTTTCCCCTTGCCTTGGGGAGCAGAAGGCCTTTCTGCAGAAGGGCTACCCGTGGGTTCCCTGATCGTAACTCCTGTTGGCCTCCTCCTAGGAGGAGGCACAGGAGGTTGCTGCTCGGGAACCCCCCCGGCAGTGGCTTCGTCCACCACGGACCCTCTATTTTCATGACGAGGAGCCAGGAGGCCAGACGACCTCAAGTTCTTTTCGATTATCAGGGTCTTGACACATTTTGCTGCATCAGACATCCTGGGCAGAGTGTTAGACCTCAACACCATGTCTGGTGCTGGGGTCGGACGCAACCAAGGGCCTGAAAAACAGATTAAGCTTGAGAAAAATGAAAGGAAACACTCTATGTTAAAATATTGACCAGTCAAAGACAAGCTCCTACCTCCTCGGGCAAAGGCCAAGTTGTTGCTGGTTATGTTCGGAGTAAAGAAATACTCCTTGTTGTAGTGCCCCACGTTTGATATATGGGTAGTGCCACTCAAGAACGTCCAGCCGGTCTCCTGGTGGCAGAAGTGGAAAAAGCCCGTCCCGTTGTGCTGTGGGTTGGACTTGAGGTCAAAAAGATAGTTGACCTCGTGGGGTGAAGGTTCTGGCCATTTGTTAAGTTTATACAAGATATAGAGTGCGGCCAGCATCCTATATCCGTTTGGAGTTATTTGGAAGGGGGCGATGCCGAAATAATTGGCCACCCCCACAAAGAAAGGATGAAGAGGGAGATAAGCTCCCGCCTCAATGTGATACCGGGACCAGGCGCTGTTCGCCCCTCCTGGACGGTTAGTCCTCTGGTCTGTGATAGGACGTATAATGGTTACCCCCGTGAGGGGAAATTTCCTGAAACAGTTAGCAACCATTCGAAGGGTCACTGAACTGGCTGGGGGAGTATACCACTCGACATCAGGCGGATTCCGATGACGAGGACGAGCCCTAATTTGGATATTAGGGTCAGGAACAAGTTTTTCTCGACCGCTGGTCGAGGGAGCCCTAGCCTGCGAATCAGGCTGGGCAGGAGGAGTAGGGTTGCTTTCAGACTCGGGCCTTTTCTTGCCAGAAGACTTGGAGCGGGCCATTGGGGAGGAAGGACGAGGTCTGGAGGAAGATCGCGAGAAAGGAATCTCGTGGACACGTACAGCTGGTTGTTCTTCTCCCTCGAGCAGCTGGGCAAGAAGGTCATCGTCGATGGGTCTTTCACCTCCCCACAAATCTGGCATTAAAATCTGCAAACAGAAGAATGGGGAGGTGAGGAAATAGAACTTTGAAAAGCTTTTTAGAATAACGCTGGTCGAGTATAAAAGTTAGGCTTTTATACAACAACATTCTATCAAAAAGCTAGTTCTTTCTACACGAACAGTTTGAAAAACGGATCAAAGGGTGAAAGTAAAAAGTTTTTCTGTGAAAGCTTTTTCAACTCCCCTTAGGGCGGGAAAAATTTATTTTTCAACTGGCTTAAGAATCGAAATGTTACTTCGGTTTTACGTCCTAAAAAGCATGATCCTGGATTTTAAACTAACTCGTAACTCTACTGCGCCTACAAAACATTCTGTCTACAAGCATCTTAAACCAGAAACAGAAAGACTTAAACAGTACACCATCAGAAGCATGCACCACGAGAAATTAAAAGCATGGGGTTTCGAAAACATACCAAGAAAGGTGATCGCAAGGGTGGAAGAACGGTCTTCGGAGATTAAAGAGTCCGCGGTCTGAGTCTTGGAAGTGCAGGAAAACGGTCTCCGGAGAAGGTTAAAGCTCTGGTTTTTAGGGTTTTCTGCAAAGATAACGGTGTGCGTAAAAAGAAAGAAGAGGCTCCGACGGTCTTATATAAGTTTGTCTCTGATATTAAAAAAGTGTAATCATTAGTTTTCCCTTTTCAAAGTATGGGGAAACGGGATGGCCGTCGAAATCATTTCTGGGGAACTGAAAAGGCATGATTAGACAGAAGTGGGTTGCTTTTTTCGAGAGCACACGAAGGGTTCTGACATGTCAGGAGGGGTTACCGAAGAGTCGTTCGTTCAAAGTTTATTTACTGTTCGTAGTAAACAAACTTTGGGGGGCAAATGTTATCCAATAAATTAGCATTGGTGACGTGGCGAATAATCTTTGGACACGTGGCTGGTACCTGGAAGCGTCTGCTAGAGTATCGATCAGGAGGCACAGTAGAAGCAGGGTAAGCCTGTCTTACCCGCAACCAGTATGGTCGATAGTTCCGCGTACAAGGCAACATTTATGGGAAGATCTTTATGAATCCCGAATTTATCTCATACAATCTTCTGGATATCCAATTATTCAGGGAAGAATATCTGTAACAATCTCTTGTAACCCTCCTTGAGCCTATAAATAAGAAGAGATAGCTCAAAGGAGGGGACTTTTTGGCTTTCGAATCATAGGAAACGATAGTAATTCTCCAAGTAAATCTGTATTGTTCTTTAGAGGAGAGTGAAACTCATTGAACCCTGGTTCTTTGATCACCCTTCCGATTTTATATCAATATCATTCTAAGTGGACGTAGGTCATTACCAAATCCTGGGGCCGAACCACTATAAGTTACTGTGTTTTCTGTACTTTTGTCATTGCGTTCTTCTCTATACATTTGTCCACATCAATCACGTTTTGACTCCGTGTCAGTTGGCCAAATCTTGGGTCAACAAAAGCGGATATGGCAACTTTTGGGTATTTCTAGAAAAATTACCACACTTCCAAAAATATACATGAAAATGTAACCTAGACTAATAAAGGCATGAAAAATAGCACTTTGATCTTCAAACTTGAGATGTAGTTTTGTTGAGCCAATGCCACATTTTTCTATATCCATTTTGAATTATACAACTTTTTAATTATTTTAAAAAAACTGTTAAAATGATTAAACTTTGGTTTTTAACACCCAAAAGTTTTTAAGGCCCAATTTGAATTTGGGTAATTTAATTAAAAAATAAAATTAAACAATTTAATTTTAATAAATTAAAATTCAAGATAATTTTAATTTTGGATATTTTAATTAAAACAATTTTAATTATGGAAGATAACAATTAAAACATTTTTAATTATGGAAAACAATCAACATTATTTCAATTAAAGAAATTTTCAAATTAAAGCCATTTTAATACAATTTCTGATTTTTAATTAAATGAATAATTAAAAGATAATTATGGTAACAACACACTAGGGTTTGTTTGTTTGAAACAAACCCTAGGTTGTACCAAGGGTGCGGTGGCTGGAGGAGGCTCGACTGGGAGAGGAGCGGTTGGACGCTAGCGGGGCGTGGCTGGCAGGCAGGCACGCGCGGGGCTGATGGGGCGCGGCTGGTAGGCAGGCATGTGTTGCAGGCACGCGCGTGGCTGGGCTGGTGCGCAGGCAGCAGCTCGGGGGTCGGGGTTGGGGCTCGGGCTCCAACAATATTTTACCCATAATTTCTAAACAAAAAATTACAAAATTCCTATGCCTCAAACTGGCTTACATGCTTCATCTAGAAATTTTAAGAAAAATTCCTAAACCCAAAAGCACAATTATAAACAACCCTTAAGAATCTATCATCATGAAAATAAACATCCATCCATTCAACACATATATCGCATATAATATAAAAATTCATATCATCCCACACAACAATTAATAATATGTATAGATTAATGACCTGCTATGGTACCAATTGTTGGAAAAACATTCAGAGCACACATCGAAATTGGCGTGGTGGGCCAACAATCCAGAAATATTAACATACAATATTATTAATCATGCAACATATATATAAACATAAAATATATTTATATATAACATATAAACGCAAAAAAATTCAAGAACATAAACCATTACCTCTTGAAGCCTATCAAGTGTTCCTGAGTCTTTTTGTATATTTTTCGATCTTCCCATCCAAAGCTTTAAGCACTCAAACAACGATCTTCCAGAGTGTTCTCTACACCTCAACATGTGTGTGGGCACATAGAGAACATGGGTATGTATTTTAGGAATCACAAGTATTTCTCAACACATGAGAACTTGGATTATAGTATGAGAATGATAAGAATAAAGAAGAAGAAGAAAGAGTTTTGTCTGACAAAAACTTTGAGAACTATTATGAATTGTGTTGTATTGTCTATCTTCTCTTCTTCTTCTATATCATATATATATATAGATATTTATTTTACCTTATTATTCCTAATAATAATAGTAATATCATAATGATGATAGGATTTGATTTAGGTAAATATCTAACTTACCAAATTTGAAAAAAACTATTTTCAAATTATTAAATAATTAAATAAATAAAATAAAAACAACACTTATACAATATCAGTGTAGTCATACACGCATGGCAATATCCTTTTCAGGGATATTGCATTTTTCTTTTATTTAATTATTTAACTAAAATCAATCTTCCACAAAATAAGATATTTATCTTTTTAAGGAAAAGATGACAACCATATTTGAAAATTTAAATCTTAAATTCAAAATTCAAATTGATGATCATCATTATCATCATCATTTAAAATTAAATAAATAAAAAAACTATTTTTGACTTACTAATTTTATTTTCTCCCACTCAAATAAAATAATTAATTTCAAAAATTAATTAATTAATTTATATATGTATTTTGATAATTTATATATTTAAATTAATAAATATATTTTTGAAAATTAAAATTAATTATTTAACCTCAATTATCATATAATTGTATACTTGACCCAAATAATAAAATTCTTCTCAAATTTCTAAATTACAGTTATACCCTTGTATCAACTCTTACCTGGATATGATGTTGATAGAGCCACCCTGGGGACCTATGGACCTATAATATCAAGCTCCAATAAATATTACATTATTAATCAAAGCTTTTTGATTAAATAATCATATTTATTAATCTCATGATTGCTCCATTATAAATATGAGATTGAACTCTGGATAATTATAGACATATATTTACTGAGTACTTTATTAAAGAATAAAGTGTCCATTGATATAATCATTACATACAACGCTAATCCTCTATTAATGGTTCATAATTAATAGGGAATAAAATTACCGTTTTACCCTTTTAGCTGTATCTTGTTCTTAGAGTACCATTGACTTTACTAGTGAAGGTTGTGTCACAACAAGTTTGCGATGTGAGCGCTAACAACTTTTCAGTTCCAAAAGCCAACCCAATAGGGAACCATCATTCAATATATAAGAAGGTATAGATTCCATATCTGTTAAACTACGTCCCCAGCCATATACATCATTGAGTCCCCAAAACAATTATTCTTAGCTCGATCATTCTGACAAATCTTAATGCATGAATCAAAGGATCAGATGACATATATAGGAGTTCATAGCAACCTCAGGGTTAAGATCATCGTGTATATAATCATCATTTGATTTGTTTGATTAATACTATGAAACGATATTTAAACATGTATTAACAAATCACATCTGGTCCAGTTCTACATACCCTTAGCATGCAAAGTACGTCCACTAAAGTGTCCTACTACATTAGTAACCCGGATCTAGGTCACATGTATTCATAATACCGGTGGACCGTACTAGCAGTAATTAATCTAAAGATTCCATAACTTTATTTTACTGCAAACTGTTTTAAGTTTATTATCTTAATCTCGATCCTCTCATACCAATATGAGATTAAGACCACATAGATAAACTTTGGAATTTTATGATATTTACTTAATATTTTTGTTATCCAGATTTCCGGATAGCGTTTAGATTGATGACTTCGGGGAAGCAGAATTATCGATGTCTTTCACGGTAGGTGACCAGAGCTCGCGGATGGACAGAAAGGCTTCGCCTCCCCTGTTTGATATCCGGATTACTCTTCCAAGCAAGCACAACACGGAAACTCGTTGACTCTCCCGGACTCCCGAAGGATACCCCTCGGGGAGGCCCCTTCCAGGAGAGGCCCTTCGAGTGGTCTCCGCGGAAACAGTTCCGTGCCTCGCACAGAACAAAACCGAACTGTCGAGTCCGGGAGAGGGCATATTTGGAATGATATCCGTCTGACACAGGATCCCGCCTGACACGCCCATGAGGACAAAGCCGCACACATCCCAGCACGCCTAAAGGTACCTTTTCGCCTACTGTTCCGCTGACAACTTGGAAAAGACGGCTGACTTTGTGTGTTCCCCATACTTTCACGTAAATATATCCACATAGAGTCTTGTAGCCATGCGACTACAGTAATTTTATCCCCTATTTATGGCTGGTGTAATTAAGACCCATGTACGTGGAGAAAAACCCTAATCCGAAACCCTAGCTATAAAGGCCCCTTCATTTTACAAGAAGAGGGGGGACCGAGAGATCACATAGCAAAAACTCTACCAAAATCTCTCTAGCTTCATCTTCTTCAAGAGAACCCGAGAGAAAGATTGTGAGTGTGTGAAGTTCTTATGCACCAGCCATCTTACTATAACCTTTTCCAAGTATAATAACATCGACTCGTGGACTAGGGCTTGTTAACGCCTGAACCACGTAAAAACACTGTTTGTTTAGTTACATTTCAGTATTTCTACAGTTCTTATCTTTTTATTATTCTGTTAGTTATTCGTTTTCGAAAAACTCGGTAAACATTTTGGTGCTTTCATTGAGAGCTGTAGGAAGTTGTTAGTCAGCTCTTTTTCTGTGTACGTTTTTTGTATTCACTTCGTACTAAAGAGATGGTGACTACGCGAAAATCCGCTGTTGACAAAAATGCTACGGTCAACCCCGATACCGTGATGGAAGATGTGGTGCAAAGCGAACCCTTAGACTACCGAGGTGAAGACCCGACATCCCGCCAGGATCAGGTCAGTACCGAAGATACAACATACTTAGAAGACGAAGAAGAGTATGTCCAAGACGGTTATTACAAGGACGGCTGCTACTATGAGAAGGACCCAGAACTGGTCCAAGTAGCCGAAGAACTGGTGGCCACTAAGGCCAAGCTTGCTGAGCAGGAGCGCATCTCTGAAAGAATGCAACACATGATGGAACGCCTCCAAAGTAAGTTCAGAGATCTAGGCGACTCGGACGAGGATACCTCTGTTCGAGGTGGTGCTGATGCCCCCATGCCGGATCCAGCCGCTGCTGGACCATCCAAAGCCGCCCCTAACAAGGGCAAAGAAAAAGTTGGAGAGCCTGTGCGCGCTGACGCCCCTGCACCTCCTAAAGGCGTGAATCACCAGGCCGACTGCCCCCCCCGCGCGCAGAAGGTCTCTGGCGCTCCTAAGCCCAGACGCCCTTCAGCCCCAAGGGGGCACTCTGTGCCTAAAGGGCCCGGTGCTAAGGCACCCAGGCCTAGGGGAAGGAACAACCGCCCCAGTGATTCCGTCAATCAGGACGGTCGGGCTGCGAACTCGCACTCCGAAGATAGCTGGTCCACGGTGGACCTAAGAAGAAGGTTGGAGGCCAAGTATGAGAAGGCCAAAGGGGAAAAAGCCCGGCCTCGCGGAGATGACCTCCGAAATCATATTAATGACAAGCTCCGGGGACGTGACCTCCCGGAAAGTGATACGAAGAGGCTCGAGGAACAGATTGCTGCCTTGACCAAGCTGGTCCGGAAGCAAAGTGGGGCCCTGTCAGATTCTGAGGAGGAAGACCCGGAACCATGTATTAGGAGGATCGCGGAAACGTCCCTCCCGGATAACTTCAAAATGCCTCACATAGAATTATATGATGGGAGGACAGACCCGCGTACCCACCTAGCTAAATACAATAAAATGATGCAAGTGGCGCGCGTCAGTGAGGACGCCAAATGCATGTGCTTCTCACTCACCCTTACCAAGTCCGCGGAGGACTGGTGGAAAAGATTAGCTCCCGGATCAATCCACAGTTGGAAGGAGCTACAGCCCGCGTTTAGGAGGCAGTTTATTGCTGCCCGCGACCACGACATGGAGGTTGGTTCCTTAACCAACATCAAGCAGCAACCCACTGAGAACCTCAAAGATTTCATTCAGAGAATGATGGAAGCTGCTGCAAAAACCAAGGTCAGCGATGACATGAAGCTGATCGCCCTTCAATCGGGCCTTACTGTCGGCTCCCTGCTATGGGGGGAAATGCAAAGGAGACGGGCAGAAACCCTGTCCGAATTCATGTCAAAAGCTCAGGGAATCATCAACCTTGAGGATGCCTACCAGCAAGCCTTTGGAGTTCCCCCGGCTCCAACCCCTTCCGTGACTGCGCCGAGCTTTGCTTCGCAAGCTCCCGCACCAGCCCTCACGCTTCCAGGAGCCCGATTCACTCCGAGTGTGTATGGGCCTTCCGCGTCTGCTCAGACGCCGGGTCAAACCCATTTCTCTGGGTATGGAGCAGTACAAACCGGATGTAGTATCGCTCCTAGCATGCCGCAGCCGCAAGCGGAAGCCCCGGAACGAAGTTTGAGCCAATCGTGGAGCAAACGAAGCGGAAGAAACTCCAACCGGGGAGACCATTCAAAGAAACCCCGAAAGGATTATGAGCCCAAGTTCACGGAATATACCAGTTTGATAGACTCGCGAGAGAATGTCTATCGGGCGACCTGTAATATGGTCAACTACAGGAAGCCCCCGAAAGTGTCTCACGGAGGAAGGCGTCCGCGAGACTCCAATAAGAGGTGTGAGTTCCACGGAGACGTGGGGCACACCACGAATGAGTGCCTTCAGCTGAAGGATGAGATCGAGTCCCTGGCAAGAGCGGGACACCTCGGTCAGTGGGTGAGAATACCCATAATCTATCCCGGACAGGGGGTAGTTCACGGAGCTGCATATTCCCCGGGACAGAGGGGGGCCGCTAGCGCTCCTGGAGCCGGTCACCCCCAAGCTCCCGGGTCTCAGTTCCCAGCACTTCCTCCTCCACCTGCTCCGGCGCCCATTGCCTTGTTGGCTCCAGGGCCAGGCAACCCATATCCGCCCGGCCTTGCTCCGCCACCCGTTGACGGACACGTCGCCACCATTTCCGGAGGACCACACCTTGCCGGAAGCACCCGCAACTCCCAGAAGAGGTACTTGAGGGAGTTAGAGCACGCCGAGGAGATGTGCGCCTTGGTCCAATCACCTGCTCAACATCCCCGAATGATGGATCTTCCCATCACCTTCACGGAGGACGATGCTCGACATGTGCACTTCCCCCACAACGATCCCCTCGTGGTGGAAGCCCAGATTGCCAATAAGAAGGTCTCACGGATCTTGATCGATAACGGAAGCTCCGTGAACATCCTCTTCAATGCGGCCTTCCACGCGATCGGATTGACCGAGATGGACCTGGCCCCATGCCCCATCCAGCTTCAAGGTTTCAATGGGGACGCACTCATGCCATTAGGCAAAATTCAACTTCCGGTCACCCTCAGAGGAGAAAGCGACGCTTGTGCCTTCAAGCATAGCACATTCGTGGTGGTCGACTGCCCCACGGCGTATAATGCCATCTTAGGCCGACCGGTCCTGATCGATTGTGGGGCCATAACCTTGATACGTCACTTATGCTTGAAGTTTCCCTGCGACGATGGGCGTATTGGCACCCTCCGAGGAGACCAGAGAAGTGCACGGAGCTGTTATAACGTCTCCATCCGAGCCGTCTACACGGTCCGAGAGACGTTTGCTGCCATTCCTTTGGCGGAAGTATTGCCAGAAACTAGGGATGCTCAGGAGGCATACTTTGACGAACTCGACCCAAGAGTGGGAATCGAGAAAGCAATAGAGCCGATGGAGGAAGTCGAAGAGGTGATCCTCAATCCGGGAGAACCCACCAAGGTCATTCAGGTGGGGAAAAACCTGCCGTCGGCCGTTCGAGATAAGATCGTGGCCACTGTGAAGGATAATCAGGATATCCTGGCATGGTGCCACGCTGATATGACGGGGATTAATCCCAATGTTGCGTGCCACGCACTCAACATAGACCCAGCTGCAACTCCAATTCGCCAAAAGAGGAGGCCGCTGGACCCAGTGAGAGCCGAAGCCGTCAAAGCTGAAGTGGACAAATTGATGTCCATAGGCTTTCTCCAGGAGTCGCACTATCCCGTGTGGTTGGCCAACCCAGTTCTGGTCCCGAAACCCGATGGGTCCTGGAGAATGTGCATTGACTTCACGGACCTAAACAGGGCCTGCCCGAAAGATTGTTTCCCTCTCCCGCGAATCGATCAGATGGTGGACGCTACTTCCGGGTACGAACTCTTATCCTTCATGGATGCGTACTCCGGATACAACCAGATCAAGATGCATGTCGCGGACCAGGAACACACCAGCTTCCTCACGGATAAGGGTGTCTACTGTTACGTGGCCATGCCTTTCGGTTTGAAGAATGCTGGGGCAACTTACCAGCGTCTGGTAAACAGAATGTTCAAGGACCAACTGGGGAGGAACATGGAGGTGTACGTGGACGACATGTTGGTAAAGTCCAAGACCTCCGGGGACCACAGTAACGACCTTGAGGAAGCTTTCGCCGTGATCTGAAAGTACGGGATGAAACTAAATCCAAAGAAATGTACTTTCGGGGTCTCGTCTGGGAAGTTCCTCGGTTTTATTGTCAGCTCCCGCGGAGTGGAAGCCAACCCTGAGAAAATAAAGGCGTTCATAGATATGCCTTCCCCCCGGAAGCATAAGGATGTCCAGAGCGTTACCGGAAGGATAGCTGCTCTCAGCCGCTTCGTATCCAAGGCCACCGACAAGTGTATCCCCTTCTTCAATGTTCTGCGAGGGAACAAGAAGTTCGAGTGGACCCCCGAATGCGAAGCGGCCTTCCAACACCTCAAAGAACATTTAACCCGAGCCCCCATTCTGTCCAAGCCGGTCGAAGGAGAGGCGTTGTTCTTATACCTAGCTGTGACTGAGCACGCAGTAAGTGCCGCTCTCGTCCGGGAAGATGGCCGTATCCAGCTCCCTGTGTATTACGTAAGCAAGAGGTTATTGGACGCCGAGTCCAGATATTCGATGATCGAGAAACTCTCCCTCTGCTTGCTGATCGCTTCACGGAAGCTGAGGCCATATTTCCAGGCGCACACCATCAAAGTACTCACCAACCACCCTCTCCGACAAGTCCTGCAGAAGCCCGAGTCTTCTGGCAGATTGCTTAAGTGGGCCATGGAACTAAGCCAGTTCGACGTCCACTACCAACCGCGTGTTTCCATAAAAGGTCAAGCTCTCGCGGACTTTATTGTGGAGTGCTCGGGAATGAATGACCTCCCAGAAGATCCTGTCCCGGAACTTCCCACCTGGAAGGTCTACGTAGACGGAGCCTCAAATGAAAAAGGAGCTGGAGCGGGGGTCATCCTAATATCTCCCCAAGGGCATCAGCTCCAGAGCGCCATCCATTTCGCATTCCCAGCATCCAACAACGAGGCAGAACACGAAGCCATGTTAGCTGGGTTACGACTGGCCAGAGAAGTCGGAGCCCAAAAAATCGAAGTGTACAGCGACTCCCTACTTGTGGTAAACCAAATATCCGGGGAATACCAGACGAAAGGCGAAAGGATGGCTGCCTACGTGTCTCTCTCCCGCGACCTACTGCAGCATTTCAAAGAACACCAAATCCGCCAGGTCCCCCGGGACCAGAACTCACTCGCGGACACGCTGGCCAAGCTTGCAACGGACCCGGAGATTGAACAGTATGGCTTAGTCCCCATCGGGCACTTAGAAGCCCCCAGTATTGAGACGCGAAGGATAAACGCCATCATCGACCATTCCCACTCCTGGATAGGACCCATCCTCAGATTTCTCACCACCGGAGAACTCCCCACCGATAAAGCTGACGCAAGGAAGCTCCAGTATCAAGCTCCCCGATACGTGGTTATGGATGGAAAGCTTTACCGCAGGGGGTTGTCCATACCCTTCCTTAGGTGTGTTGCCGGAACCGAAGTCAGCACTATCATCCATGAGATTCACGGAGGCTTCTGTGGCGATCATACCTCCGGGCTGAGCCTCTCCAAAAAAATCCTTCGGCAAGGATACTTCTGGCCCACCATGAAGAAGGATTGTGTGGATTATGTCAGGAAGTGTGAGCAGTGCTAGAGGTACGCCAAGGTTCCGCGAGCGCCGCCTACGGAAATTACCCTAATGACCAGCCCCTGGCCGTTCGCCGTTTGGGGCATTGACCTAGTAGGTTCCCTCCCCACTGGAAAAGGGTGGAGTGAAGTACGCCATAGTCGCGGTAGACTACTTCACCAAATGGGCTGAAGCTGAACCTATGAACACGGTCACATCTAAAAAAGCACTGGATTTTGTCATCAGGAATATAGTGTGTCGTTTTGGGCTTCCACGGAAAATTGTGTCCGACAACGGAAAGCAGTTTGACAGTGAACACTTCACGAACTTCTGTGCTTCGCATGGAATTATCAAAAGCTTTTCCGCAGTCGCCAGACCCCAGGCTAATGGACAAGTGGAAGCTGTAAACAAAATATTAAAGACCACGTTGAAGAAAAAACTCCAAGCCTGCAAGGCTCACTGGCCGGAAGAACTTCCGCGAGTACTTTGGGCCTATCGCACAACAGAGAGAACTTCGACGGGGCACACGCCTTATTCCATGACCTTCGGTTGCGAGGCCGTCATCCCAGTAGAAGCTATGATCCCCTCTCACAGGCAAGACACCTACGATCCTACCCGGAACCATGCCCTCCTCCAGGAGTCCTTAGACATGATCGAAGAGCTCCGGGAGCAGTCGCAGGTCCAACTAAAAATGTACCAAGGCAAGATAGCCCGACACTTTAACACGAGAGTCCAGAGCCGTGCATTCGAAGTTGGGGACCTTGTCCTACGGAGAGTATTTCCTGCTACGCAGGATCCGGGAGTAGGAGTCCTCGGACCCAACTGGGAAGGCCCCTACGAAGTCCAAGAAAAAGTGGGCCATGGGACGTATCACTTAAAGAGACTCGACGGATCTAAAGTCCCGCGCGCCTGGAACGCGGAGCACCTCCGCCGATACTACCAGTAGGCCCCGGACCATCCAGTCGGAAGTCCTTGGTGAAAATAACAAAAGTGAAAAATGTGGAAATAATCCTCCCTGTTGTAAAACTAACGCCTAGCAGGCTATTTTAATGAAACACGGAGGGATTCACTCCGCTTTTACTGCACTTTTTATCCCTATGTTCAAAGCTGCGTTTTAACAAGTGACCACGCGGTCCGGAGACGTCCGGACCCCACGCTCACTTGGGGGGTATACATGGCTAAGGCTTAGCCATACGCCCCTTGAACAAAACGTACACAGAACACCACTTATGTGCTAGCATTGTGTTTGAAGTTTTTAAATTGTTTTGCTCTAATTGTTAAGCTTAGGTTTATTTGTTGCCATGAACATGCTTGCATTACGTGTCATATGTGCATTATGTGCTTAAGTGAAAATATCCACAGAAATGCCTGCCATTATGTATCATGAGAATTATCTCTTGTGTAGCCCAGCGATGGACGGGACTGGGGGTTGAGGCACGTTCATAGAGCTACGCCAAAACACCCCCAACTCCTTGACAAGTCCTTTGCAGAATTCTCCGCGAGCTCTGTAGAGCTTTGCTTCGCAAGCTCCAGCTCCGGGTCCCGCAAGGCGAAAGATGGCAAGATCCGCGAGCGCTGAAGAGCTTTGCTTCGCAAGCTCTAGCTCCGGGTCCCGCAAGGCAAAAGATGGCAAGATCCGCGAGCGCTCTAAAGCTTTGCTTCGCGCGGATCTAGCCTCGCAGGGCTCCATGCCAGGTCCCTGAAGCCAGCCACCATGAGGTTCGCAACAACAGTTAGTTTTGCTTCGCAAAGATCTAACCTTAAGTCTAGTGACGCTCACCAAAAGAACTCCCGTTCCAAACAATGGAACGACTCACCTTAGCAATCCCAGCGAACAGTATAACTACAAGTCCCGGGATTGGCTATTTGCCTCAGGAAAGATAAAGTACGGTGAAAGGAGCCTGGCCGTTGGAACCAGAAAACCTTCGTAACCTAGAAACTACGTGGGGAAAGACATCATCCGTTAAAGCTTCAAGTGGGAAGTGCATAAGTTTTGGCCGTTGGAACCAAAACCCCATACGCCCCTACAACAGTTTCTACCGTATAAATGTCTACCCTAAGCGCAAAGATAAATAAAGAACTCGGCAGAAAAGAAAGGAGAATGCTATGATTATGGAAAAAATGTCCGCAATGAAAAACTCAAAATGAAAAACAATTAAAGATAAAACCCCTTCAAGCATTGGGGGTAACTACAGCGTCCACGACCGCAGCTTCGGGGGCATCTGTTTCAGCTGAGGCTGGCGGAGTCGGCTCATTGGAAGGAGGGATTTGGTCATGAGAAGGTTCAGAGGTCCCCGCCTCTCCGGGATCTCCCGCCTCAGGAGCTTCAGCACGTTCGTCAATGTTATAAGTTTGGACGTACGCCTCTGGGCCCTGATCCCACACGAGTAGCTTCTCCCTCATGGCTTCGGCATCATCTCCCAGATAGCCTAACACCTCCGGGTTCACTTTCCAGAGTTGATGCATGAGGACCACATGCGATATATTAATAGTCCTGTTCAGTATCACCTCAGCATCCTCCTTCTCCTTCAACCGCTCCGCCTCGGAGGTTGCCAGCTGTGCTTCCGCGGCAGTTAGTTGGGCCCTCAATTTTTCCATTTCGGCCTTGGAGGCATCCCGCTCCCCCTTAAGAGAATCAATCGCCTTGCGCTGCTCCCTATTTTGGTTCAGCACGGATTGCTTCTCGGTCACATGCCCCCTGGCAGTGAATTGCAAAGCCCCGATCTCTTTATCCTTCTCGGCGAGCCCCAACTGAAGCATAGACACGAGATCCCTGCTCCTCTTATGGAGTTGCTCCTCGTCGTGCAGCTTACTCTGAAGAGTGGAATATTCCTCCTGCCGCTTAAGGAGGAGATTGCTCTTTGATTGCAAGCGGGCTTCCAGGGTATCTTTCTCCGCCTTGGCTTGGGACAGCTCTTCCCGGAGCTTGGAGTTTTCGGTCTTAATCCCATCCGACCGCTGTCTAAACTCATTCTCTGCCTTGGCCCGGTACTCTTGATATTTGGCAAGATATTTCTTCTCCGCCTCTTCTTCAGCCGTGCGCCGGGCCTGATCAATCTTCTCCGAAGCCCCCAAGGCCTGTTGGGTCAGTTTCTGTTTCTCCGCTTCCAAGGCCTGGCGAGCCAGTTGGCTCTCCTCCAGCTGAACCAGAGCTGCACCAACCTCCCGGAACGAGCGTTCCGCGATCATAGAGGCCTGCAAGGAAAGACAACAGAATGAGCTAAAGCAGGACCAAAAGACAGGTGGTCCCAAAAGAAAAAAATAACAACTGACGGCTTACCCCGGACAGTTGCTGCTTCACAGCGTGTGTCAGCAACAGCGGATCCTTGCTGCTGCTGATGGCCCATTTCTCAGAATTGAGCTCGCATAAGCTCAGGGCCATGTCCTCCATCATCTCAGCTCCGAACGGCGCCAATGCACGTCCGAGCCTAGGCACCAGCCTCTTCTCCAAGGCTGGACCATCCAGAACCGCTCCGGCCGGGTGAGGAGATCTCACCCCCTCGGCCAGCTCAGCCCTCTTCACGGCAGACAAGTTATCTGCCCTTCCCTGAGTAACGGCCTTCTCCGCCTCTAGCCGCCTCTTCAAAAAACTATCGGCCCGTCTTACACCCTCCAGGAGGGCAGCGGGAAAACTGGTTGGCTTCCGCGGAAAGTGGAACTTCAGGCCAGGCAGGGGAAGATTGGTTGTCTGAGAAGACGGAGACCCCGGAAGGGTGGACCCCCTTTGGGCTGGAGGAGGAGGCAGCCGGGGTATTAAGGCCCCGGTCTGTTGCTTTTGCTGCTGCGGTAGCAGAAGTAATTGCCCTTGTTGCTGCTGCTGGTTTGGATGTTGCTGTTGCTGCTGCTGCGGCGTTGGTGATTGTCTCTCTTGTTCCTGTTGTTGCTGTTGTTGTAGTTGTGATTGCTGTCGTTGCTGTTGCCTTCGACCGGGAGAAGAGTGTCTAAGGCGTTTGTTCTTAGCACCCTCAGCATCTTCTCCGGGACGCTTGCTCACCCCAGTTGTCCTCACGGGGAACACAAGCCCTTCCCCGTCGCTACTGCTACTCGAGACCATCATAGTCTCGGAAGGCCCTTCAGCAGGGGACTTCTCTACCCTCGGAGACGCTTGCGCCTCGCCACTTGTCTTCTTGGGGGAGGCAGCCTTACCTCCCCTACCAGCCTTGGTCTTCCGTCCTTTCCCCGTGGGCGGGTCTTGGCTGGTGGCAGCCTTCTTAATAAGCAAAGTAACCCTCCCCAACATCTTGGCTTCGGGATACTCTGCAAGAAACGTACAAAGCAAGGTTAACGAACCAACAAGAAATGAGAAAGAAGATAAGCGGAAGACAAGACAATCAGCAACATAAAAGTACAAGCAAGCCCGCCAGCAGGGAACAAGAAACAAGAAAAAGAAAAGTTTGAAAGGGACGACCATGCACGAGAAACGTGGATGGCCTTCCCCGAGCAAAACAAAACATCGCTTCCTGCTCCAGGAAGCTCCCGTACTCCTTGAAGTCCGGGAAGAACATGCTGAGAGAAGAAGGGTCAACCATGATGACACCTTCTGGCAGACTACCATCACTCAGACACCAGAGGAGCTCATCTACCCTATCACAATACCTGTCGAAAGGTATCCTACGCGGATCTAGCCTAAGGAAACGGGGATCAAACCCCATCTGAGAGGTCTGGGAAACCTCAGACAGGCTGGGGGTGTGGATCAATCGAAAACTAGTCTTACCTCTCCCGGAGGAACTAGCCCCCGGAGCCCCTTCATTAGGGTAAGCCACGGCGTGGCGAGCCTCGATCTCCTCTCCCTCCGGCTGGGGGTCGGGGAACCTCTCCGCCCAACTAGGAGATAGAGTATTTTCGTCCCGAGCGGCTTGGGTGATCACCTTAGACAGCTCCAGGGCAATCTGCTCCCGGATGTCAGCCGACACCTGAGTCTGCCCCCTACCACTTACTGGCTCGATATTTTGGAAGGAGGCGAGTAACCCATACTCCCTCAACGATTCGGAGGTCACAAGTCCCTCCACTCTCAACTCTTCCTCAGAAAGCCCTTCGTAGAACTTGGACCTCCTTATCATCTCCGCGCAGCGAGGTGTCCGCGGAACGACTTCTGCAAAAATCAAATACAAGCGTTAGAGATCTTCCCAAAAGGCAAATCAAACGCAAAGAAACAAAGTTGAAAAGGAAAAGAAGGAACACTTACCAGGGATTTTGAAGTCCAAAGATAGGGCTGGCACCCTCTTCAGCGGGAAGCCAGTCGTCAGGAACCAGTATTCCCGGAGGTCTGGAACCCTCGCGGTATGACAAGTGGGGCACATCACATCCGGGTGCCTTTCTAGCCTGTAAATCCCCACCTTGTCTGAGTGACCCCTCATAGGCTGAGACTTCAACCCATAAAAGTACAGCACCTCCTCCGGGGTAGGAGCTTCCAGTCTCCGGGACTTGCAAAAGATGAACCACCCCGCTAAGAGCTTGTAGCTGGGAGGAATTAACTGAAAGGGGGCAATCCCCGCCTTCACACAGAAATTGGAGAAGTAACTCCTTAGGGGCAAGTGCGCTCCGCACACTATGTGTGCCCAGCTCCAGGCACCAAAGCCCTCGTGGCTCTGGCTAGCTGACTCGCCCAGCACCGACAGACGGTGCCACATCAGACCTGGGATGTTCTTCAGGCCTGCCTCAGAGGAATACAGCTCCAGCATGCCATAATTCCTGAAAAGGTTCGGTTTTTGGTCCATCTCCCAGATGGAACTATTGGAGGTTGGTGGGCTAGCCGCGACCGCTTTCGCCTTTCCTTTCCCCTTTCCACCAGCGACAGGAGAGCCCTTCTCTTGGGCAGATTCAGCCTCCCCCGCAGCAAGGAGTTGTTCCTTCGAGATGTTCGTCACTGGACAAAAGAAAAGAAAGAAGAAAACACTCTAAGCAGTCAGCACCCTTGTCATACCCTAGTGGTATCAAAGGCGTCGGGGAGACCCTCCCCGAAAACTGCTTGGAGAGGCTCCCACCGAGCTTGCCGAGGGATTGGCACCATGCCACCCGAAGGACAGCAAGGAACCAGACTCAGACCCCGAGCCTAAGCCCACCAAAAGAAGTGTTTTTCCAGAGAAAGACACCCTAAAGGCGTTCATGCTTATGCCCTAAAACAGCAAAACAAGGGACGACTTTCCAAACGCAAATCGCCAAAACACGCAGAAAAGGCTACTTATCGACTCACAATCAATCACATGCCTACCAAAGCCCTATTCACACATGCACATAAGCAATAATGGCAGAAACTTCTACTCTAACAACTACCAACAACCTAAGGTTTGGGAGGAAAGAGCAAAGTAGAAATACTTACTGATATTCGGGTAGGTGGAGGTTGAAGGAGTAACTGGATCACTGCACAGCACGATCGCGAGAAGTAAAAGCTGCAAAGACGAACGACGATTCAAACCAGGAACTTCGGGGAATAAACCCACTGCCAAATCACGAAGAAAAGTTTCCAGATACTTACCAAAAGAAATGGCAAGTTCGGAGGAACGTAAGCTGGGAAGCCTGAGAGTTCGAAGGTTTGGAAATCTGAAAATCCTAAAGATGGAGAATCTGAAAGCGTAAAGAGGAAGAAAGGTCCTTTCCCTCGTTTTTATAGCAGGGAAGAGGCCGTTTCGAATTCCTCAAATGGACGGTCCCGTTCTTCCCATTCCGTGTGCATCAGATCCAACGGCTGGAGAGGAAGCGACGATCCTATTTATGACTCCTCGGATGGGAATAAAGTATTTATTTCCCATCATTACACCACCTCGGGCCCTGAGTACCATTAAAAACCGTCAAATCATTGGTCAGATGACTGACGCACGCATCCTCAACCAGTCGCCTCACGCACACGTCTTGGTCGCAGAACCATTCCCAGAATGACACGTGATCCTTGCCGCACTTGAGTACTTGGTCTCAAACAGAAGAAATTCCTTTTCTCTTTCATACTAATACTCAGGCGGGAAAAAGGAACCTTTTCGGGAACACAGAAGGTGCCCCCTCGCCTAGTCTAAGAAACTGATTGTACAAGCTCCCGGATCTCTCAAAGCTCCGCGACCTTGGGGGGTAAATGTTATCCAGATTTCCGGATAGCGTTTAGATTGATGACTTCGGGGAAGCAGAATTATCGATGTCTTTCACGGTAGGTGACCAGAGCTCGCGGATGGACAGAAAGGCTTCGCCTCCCCTGTTTGATATCCGGATTACTCTTCCAAGCAAGCACAACACGGAAACTCGTTGACTCTCCCGGACTCCCGAAGGATACCCCTCGGGGAGGCCCCTTCCAGGAGAGGCCCTTCGAGTGGTCTCCGCGGAAACAGTTCCGTGCCTCGCACAGAACAAAACCGAACTGTCGAGTCCGGGAGAGGGCATATTTGGAATGATATCCGTCTGACACAGGATCCCGCCTGACACGCCCGTGAGGACAAAGCCGCACACATCCCAGCACGCCTAAAGGTACCTTTTCGCCTACTGTTCCGCTGACAACTTGGAAAAGACGGCTGACTTTGTGTGTTCCCCATACTTTCACGTAAATATATCCACATAGAGTCTTGTAGCCATGCGACTACAGTAATTTTATCCCCTATTTATGGCTGGTGTAATTAAGACCCATGTACGTGGAGAAAAACCCTAATCCGAAACCCTAGCTATAAAGGCCCCTTCATTTTACAAGAAGAGGGGGGACCGAGAGATCACATAGCAAAAACTCTACCAAAATCTCTCTAGCTTCATCTTCTTCAAGAGAACCCGAGAGAAACATTGTGAGTGTGTGAAGTTCTTATGCACCAGCCATCTTACTGTAACCTTTTCCAAGTATAATAACATCGACTCGTGGACTAGGGCTTGTTAACGCCTGAACCACGTAAAAACACTGTTTGTTTAGTTACATTTCAGTATTTCTACAGTTCTTATCTTTTTATTATTCTGTTAGTTATTCGTTTCCGAAAAACTCGGTAAACAATTTTCATTATAATATCGAACATAGTCTATATATATGTATAATTGAATTCAATTATTTATTTCATTTAAAATGTTTTTTAACTACAATTGCTTTAAGAGCATTATTCCCAACACTTGAGACCATATTCTTAGCCCTCAAGGGGTCCTAAACACACCCTACTACTCTAAGAGGTCCTTATCCTGATGCTCGACTTTGGGAGGCATTAAGTTTGCCCCATGAGGTTGCCCTTTAGGTGAGCTCACCCACCAGGTCGCCCTGGGGTCTAGGGAGGTGTGAGTTGGGTCCTCGAGGCTATTATGATCTTTCGGGGCTCTTCTTGGGTGTTTGTTTTGCACTTGGCATCTCTTGCCATTTTTATGCATCCACACTTGCCCCTTAGTCTAGAAGGAGAGTTCCAAATCTCCTTGTAGAGTATTTGTGACACCTCATTGTGGAGAGAAAAATGATGGATAACAGAGATGGTGCCTTCAACTAGCATGCCTTGTGAATTTTGGGTACCATATTGATTTACTTCTAGTTCAAGACAAAAATGGAAAGCTTCTTCTTCACCGAAAGCATTTCTAAACTTCATAGGGATTTTCATATATCATTTATTTTCACTTCTTTGCTTATGTTTTTCTGTTGGTGATGATTTTCTCTTTTTCTTTGGGTGACATTATCATATATGAATTCTCACACTCTCTCTCCTTTTTTTTTTTCCAGGTGCTGGGAATTCCCCTAAGATAGTCGAGGATGCTCTCAATCGCGTCAGGGACATTGCTCAGATACCTGATTTGGACAAGCAAGATAACATCCTCTTCACTGAGGCAAAGCTTCATAATGGTATACTTTTAACCGAACAACCTGCTTTTCTTTTGTTGCTTCCTGATGGGAAGGCCTTTCAGGTTGAATCTTGTAGTCTTGAGGCTATTCCAAATAAAAATGGTGCTCCCTCTTCATCTCGCATCATTTTCATTCCAGTGTCATCCTCTGCTAGGAACACGCCTTCTGCTGCACTTCCTAGGCCATCTCCATCTACTCATTGGAAGAGGCATTTCTCAGTGCTTTCTCCTTCCTGCGTCGGTCGTCCCCTGACTTTGTCATAGGAGCAAATGTTTCCTAGCTCTCCCAGGTTTGATGAGGCTAGTCCACTGCCTCTCTCTAGGCTTCACTCTCGCATCTACTTCTCCTCTGATGTGCGAGAATTTGGGGCTACTCCTTCTCTGTTGCACTCGGTGAATGACCCTGATTACTCTTCTGAGTCCGCAGACTGAGGAAGGAGCTCTTAATCATGGTTACTGTAACGACCCAAAATCACTAATATGGCTTAAGGGCCTTGATTAGTGTGCCGGGAGGGCATAATTGGTTTATGTGTGAATTTATTTATTTAATGCATGATTACATGATAAGCATGCTTGTATGATTATATGATTATAAATGTGATTAAATGTTATACTTGTGAGAACCACATTATTATGTGGGTAAATCTGCAGCAGGCGACTTGAGGCGATCTTAGGGAGCTAGGTAGCGGGAAAGTCACAACGGGGCTTAATATTTGACTTTGGACAAGTCAAGGGGTGTTTCAAATATCGGGTGGTTATTTAGATTATCGGGTTATGAAAATAAATAATTGGAGATATATTCGAGGTTAGGAAGTCTAGGTGGGAATATTGGGGAATTTTACCATTTTGCCCTCGAGGACATTTCCGGTACCCCGAGCCTTGGGATTAACTTGACTGCTTAAGGATAGACTTAAGAAGATTTTAGAAAATTGTGGAATATAGCAAACTGACCTTCTCTTCCTTTCTCTCTTCCTCTCCCAAAGAAAATCACAGAAACTTAGTGGTTTTGGCTTGAATTCTAAGAATAGAAGCTAGAGTTTAGAGGATTAGCTCAAGGATTATCAAAGGAACTAAATCAAGGTTGAGGTAAGAATTGAATTACATTTTCTATGGTTGAAATTATGTGTTTTTGAGTGTGTTCTAAGAGGTTTTGGGTTTTTGGATTTGAAGATCAAATTGAGGCTGGAACCTTGGAAGTTAGGCCATAAAACTCTTGGAGGATTGGTTCTGCAGCTGAGGTAAGCTCTAATTTAAGGTTTGAAGGTTGAGTTATAGTGTTTCCATGGCTGGGTTTTGAGTTCTTGAGTTAGAAATTTTCAGTGATTGAAGTGGGTTTTTGATGGGTTTCTAGTCTAGGTTTCAGTTGGGTTGTGTTGTTGGAATCTTGTGGGAAGTTTTTGGGTAATTGAGTTGTGGAATTGGGGTAGTTTTGGGTGAGTTTGCATGAGGTTTGAGAGTTAAAAATGGAGGTTTTTCAGGGTTCGAAGGGGTCGGGCCGCGGCATAGTTCTTGGTGAGCCGTGACCCTTCAAAGCTGATGTGTGCTGAGGAAGGAGGGCGGGCCGCGACATGGTCTGAGTAGGGTCGCGACCCTTAGCTGTTTTTGGGCATTGGGAGGTCTCTGGTTGGGGCCATGCCATGGCATGGGTGGCTAATACTACAACCCTTAAGAGATTTTGGGATTTTGAGATTCTAGGCTTGGGAATTTAACCTAGGGTGCTCGGGATTGAATCTTTTACCATGTTTGGTGAAGTTCAATGTTCCGGAGACTAGAATTTTGTGTAACGACCCGGATTTTCAAGACTCGATAATGCGGAAATATAAATGTTTTCATTTAACAAAATGTCTCAAAAACCCATAGAAAAAAAAAACTTTTTAAAAAGTCGTATGGCCATACTTAACATTTAGTTACAAACATGTTTTACAAAGATTAGAGTGAGCCTAGTTTAGGAAAATTACACAACATTTCCAAAAATAAAAAGGCTTCCCAAAAGGTCGGTCCACATGTACATTTGCAAGGAAGACTCCAGCGCTCACTGCTCTGCCTTGCACTTGCTCTTACCTACAACATGAAACAACTAGGTAAGCGAAAACGCTTAGTAAGATCAACTTTCAAACAAAGCATGTAGAGAATTAGGGTTCCGGACCCATCCGGACCCTAAACAATCAATTTCAAGAACGCTAAAGCGTCCTGGCAAACTTATGGTCATGCCTGATAACCAAGGATAAATTAATTCATAACTAGATAAAAATCATGCACTCAGAAAAATCCCAGAACAAGCAGATATATTATATCACAACTATATCTTATCAACAATTATATCCCTGCACTCAGAAAATCCCAGAGCAAGCAGATATATTATATCACAACTATATCTTATCAACAATTATATCCCTGCACTCAAAAAATCCCAGAGCAAGCAGATATATTATATCACAACATAATTCGAGACCAACGCTCGACAATTTCCAAAAATTCAGGCGTAACGCGCCCTCCAACATAATTGCTAATCTGTAAAAGAGAACCGAGTCTCCACACTAAGATCTAGCCAATAAATATTCTCATCAAGGGTAACTATCGTGTTACCTAGGGCATCGCTACTTATTCAAGAGTGTAATCCAATTTACACGGTTTTACAGAGACTTCTATGTTAATCAGTGGTGCTGGTGAGCAGTTGCCCCTAGGGTGTTCAGCCTCACTCAATCTTGGCAATCCCTAGTATCTCTAGGCACTCTCACTGAATGGCCAATATTCACGGCTGCTATCCGGGAATAACTTATCAGAGCACTTGCTCGGATTCTAATGGTCCAATGATTAAGTAAGCATGAGGGCCCCTAGGTCCCATTTATCTTGGCGCCCCTAGGTTTAACCAGCTTATCCTCATCTCATGGCCACCCGTCGCGGTAATGAACCGGACATAAATAAAATCAAGCAGTGTGACGGGGATCAACCGTCTAGGATATGACGGACTTCTACCGTTCATATTTTCTAAATCAGCACTCACTAGACTAACGTCTCTAAGCAACTTTCTATGACAACCTATTTATATGCATGTATCCCTATACTAACATACAAGACAATAATCATTTCATGTTGCAGCCATACAATATAAGTTGACTTACTTGGAGTCCTTAGCGCTCAGCAGGGTTTCACCCTCCAACGTTCAGTCCAGTTACGCTTAGCCAATACTGTAGTTATCCATACAGTATACTTGGATTAATTATGGCACTCATAATTCATTATTATTATTTTGGGCAGTTTGGTCATTTTAATAAAAGTCATTTGTAAGGATTTACAATCCTTATTTGGTTTTAAACCTATTAAGGAAAGTTATACAAAATATTCGAGACTAAACCCTAAGTCTCGGGGAGACCTATCCTAAGGTCTCGATACCTAGGCTCGGGTATCACAATGGTATTTCCCACAATCCGCTAAAAATCTTATTCTTTCCAGGTATCGCTATTAACCCGCACTTTCGACTAGTCGGTTAAAATATGTAAGATTTTAGCCGGTATTATATCCAGAAAATACAAATAAATTCCTTAATTATTTTTAAAGAAAATAAACTCTTTAAATTTTCCTTCTATTTTTCTTAAGGTTTTAATATCTAAAAACCGTTTTAAGAAAATTGCCTAATTTGTCTTAATTAGGAAAACCGTTATAAATTTCTCATCTTGACTAATTAATTTTCCAAAAGCAATTAATCAATTTTACATCCTAGGAAAATAATTTAT
Organism: Humulus lupulus; assembly: GCF_963169125.1. Taxonomy (NCBI): domain Eukaryota; kingdom Viridiplantae; phylum Streptophyta; class Magnoliopsida; order Rosales; family Cannabaceae; genus Humulus; species Humulus lupulus. The sequence goes on along the minus strand of NC_084797.1, from coordinate 65,521,070 downwards.
TTAATTATTTTCTCAAAATATAGGGTTTTAAACCCTCTTTTAATTTATTAACTATTAATAAATTAAATCTCTTATTTTTAGAAAGAATAAAAACTCTTTAATAAAAATAATTCATTTAAACTCAAAGGGATAATTTTAGTGAAAATATGATTTCAAGACTTACCAATTTATATCTTGAAATAAGCAAAATTTTACTTTTTACCTTATGTTCCAAAATCTCATTTTTATACTAAGTGTGAAAAACCTAATTTTCACATTTTTAACTACATACTTCGTTAGTTCATAACTTGAAATTTACTTACCCAATTGTTACCAAAATTTCCCAATTCCATTTTTGTTATGCCATTTAGCCATTTGTAAAATCTTAGGTCAAAATGATCATTTTTGATTGGTGAAATCATTTTCCAACAATGAGGTAAAAATGACCTTATTTTCAAGTCCTTATTTTTTCCAAACTTTGACAGTTAATAACTTTCAAACCGTTCAATATTTTCTTACCAAATTTTACAGTGGAATAATAGGTTATGCCAGTAATATGTCCACAAAATTTTAGAAAAAACTGGGTTCATTTGACCTATACAGTGGCTGTCCAAACTTGGTTCCGAAAATAAGAATACGAAAAAACAGTTTTTTACCTAATCTTTGAAATAGAATAACTTACTCATTTCTAAACATTTTTTAGTGTTTCAAAAGCTCAATTTTATGTACTCAATCTCAAAAAAATCAAAGTACAATTTAATTTTACAAAAACAATATACAGTGTCTGCTTGACCCCTTGGAAGTCACAGCTCAAAACATGTTTTGTTTTAGGGTATCCTACAAAACCCTTGGGGGTTTTGGTTCCCATTTTCAAAAATCAATACACATGCATCATAAAAATTATTAAACAACTACCATAACCTTATTACATCATCAACAAGAAACTCTAAGCATTAGATATACAAAATAATGCTTAAAACTAAAAACCCTACAACAAAATCATCAAAAGTAAACTTTTTACCTCTTTGGTGTTCTTGCTTAAGGTTTGGACCTTCCTATAAGCTTTGACTCCTTCAAAACCTTTCAAAAGACCCTAACAAACTTCCCCCAACAACATAGTCAATTAGCTATTTGAAACTCTATGCTTAAAACTTTACAAAAGCCTAGATTAGTGAAAGTTTACCTTAGGGAAAATACTTCCTAGACCAAGACTTAGCCTCAAAGTTTCCTTGGTGTTCTTGGGCTTGAAAAATGGAGAGAACACTTTGAGAGGTCTCCAAAAATAAGATGAGTGAATGAGAGAGGGAGAGTGATCGGTTCTTAGTGTGGGAATTGCTCACAAAACTCATCAAAATATCACAAAGCACTTAAGTGCTTTTCTACCCACTTCCCCACTTGACTTCTTCATTAAATGGGAGTTAAAATTTATAACATTTGGGTTCACACCACTCTAAAGTAGCACATGGCCGGCCAACCCTTGCTATATATATGATCATTTCAATTTTTTTATTTATTTATTTTTATATAAAGGTTATTAATGTTTCATAAGAAGAAAAGTCCAAATTGGCTTTTGACACCTTTTTCACTCTTATTAAGTTTTAATCACCAAACTTAACATTAATTAATTAAATTAAATGTCTCTCACATTTAATTTAATTAATCACATAATAAAATTTAACCTAAGGTCCATTCATGGAATAAAATTCCCCATTTCGGTAAAATTAGGCATTTAACACAAAATGCCCTAAAATTTCCATTTTCTTTTAGGTTTATTATTTTTGACCAAACTTTAACTTTTATGAATGTATTTCATGCCCAAAATATAATTGCCATGATTTTTCGTTTTATTTTCCAAGATTTTTACCCGATCAGGGTTTTTGTGTCGGTCCAGGACCGAAAGTCTTATCTTGACTTTTAAAATCACAAAATTCATTTTTTGGCTAGCAATAACTCATGGAATACTTACAAACAAAATATAATATTATTTAAAATAATATTCTTAACCCGGGGGAAAAATCCCGACTCGAGTCGTTTAAAGGTACCCGAAAATGCAGGACGTTACATGAGGTCAACTATCTGTTCAACCTAAAATCTAACTCCAACCAAGAAAACACAGGGTTTTTCCACTTCTGTCACCAGGAAACAGGTCACACTTTCCTAACTGACACCACTTATATCTTGAACGTGGGGAAGTACCATCTGGAGTATTTCCTGAGAACTGACATGGTCGCGAACAACTTGGCCTTCACACAAGGAGGTAAAGCCTTTGTACCACTGGTCGTTTATCTTTCTTCAATTTTTGCTACATTTCCCTTAGAAATTTAGTGTGTTTCAGGCCCATGGTTGCGACCAGACCCAACTCTAGACATGGAGATCCGATCAGCCCTCCTGGCAAACATGACCGACATAGAGAAAAGTGTCAAACAACTGGTAACAGAGGCCAATCTGAGACTGGTCAGCCTTTTGGCCCCTCATCAAGACGTGAGGGAGTCAACAACGGGGAGTGGCACTGGTGGAGAGGTTCCCGAGCAGCACCCAGATGTGTCACAACCTCCTCTGAGGAGGGCAACTGGAGTGACAATCAGGGAACCCTCCAGTACCCCGCGGGCTGCTTCTCCCCCCACCCCAACGAGAAAGGGAAAAAAGAAAGCCACCGAACCTCTCGAGCCCCTCGACGAATCTTCGGATGAGAACGGTACTGATCTCTCACTGTTAGATAGTTTGCCAATTCCCTGTCACTTATTTGATAGGGACGACAATTTTAAGTACGCTCCCAATTTAGATTCAGACTTCTTCATGCCAGAGAGTGAGTGTAACACTAGTAGAGTATATAATGTATCGACCAGTAATGATAGCTCGGGTATTTCACTTACAATTTTCTTTGTTTCTTTTCCTGACATAACATACTCAATCGTTTATACTATCTCACTATTTGTGTATTTTCTTTTCTTACAGACATGGACTCCGAGAATGTGTTCGACATATACAGTGCCCTCGAGCAAGAGGCATCTCGGGGAAAGTAGTAAAGCGCCTCAGGCCAAGAAAAACCGTATTGCAGGCCCTCTGGCAGACGGACCTTCAACAAACGTAACACCACCTCCTTCTCCTCTCGAGCCAAAAACTCTCCCTGCTCCAGTCGGGTCGACACCTTATCCATTGGCCCTAACTGACCAGACTCAGCAGGCTGCTCTTGCTTCCACAGGGGGCGACATATCGAGTCGCACCTTAAGATCGGTCAAAGATAGGGTGGCCAAAATTTTGAAGCACGAACGTTGCCGAGAGGCGATGGACGTCGACCAGATCTTAACCCACGCATTAAATGAGTTTTCCAGTGTAAGTTATCTTTTCCTGTGGAGACAACCCCTTTTATATTCTTCAGTCAGTCTAACCTTTGCTCTGATCACAAGCAATGCTGACCCTTACTGCCGGCCGGCTCCGCTTGGGTGTTGTCACCGAGCAGTCCAGGACTTTGGAGCAACGACACATTGAAGAACTTAAAGTTGTCGAAGCGAAATACGTTGAACAGCTTGAGGCAATGCTCGAGGAGAAGAACAAACTGGCTGAGGAGTTGAGGGAGAAGCAGAATGCTCTAGACAAGGCCTTCGAGCAAAGAGACAATTTCAAGGAGTCTAACCGTGTCAACTATCGTGAGGCTAAAAAGCTCGAGCAGGACTTGATCACGAGCAGACAAGAGACTGTGACATTGGAGGGACGGATCGAGAAGCTTGAAAAAGATAATGCCAGTAATTTGGAAAGGTACAAGAATGCCACTGTTAAGTGTTTCTATGATTTCTGGAAACACAACCAAGAGGTTGATTTCAGCTATCTTCCCGAGCGTGCAAGGCATGTTGAGATAGCTCGCTGCGTTGCTCGATTGGCAGAAGAAGAGAGGGCAAGGGTACTTGCCTCGCCTGAAATCTCCTTGGCCACTGGCGTGGACGGGGCGGACAATGAAGCTACAACTGTCATCGACCAGGGCACCCCTCAAGATCCTCCAGCCTTGTAGTCTGCTATCTTGTATTCTCTTTAATTCTTCAAGTACACGGCCTACGGGTCGTGATGTAAAGACACTTATTTTCCAGTTGACTATTTATTGCTACACGGGCAACTTTTACTTTTAATTGAACAATTACATCCGAGCAGCGACTGCTCGTGGTGTAATAGGATACATTTTGATATTATAATATATTTGCATCTTATTATAACATATGTTCGCATGACCGAACTTAGCATAGTACTTTGGTTTGATTTAACAAAATAAAAAATTTTGAAAAATATTCTAAGTACCCTAGCATGCTTTCATTTATTTTGCTCATGTGTTTACATACCTTTCGATATGCTTTGCTTACTAGATACCTTATGTGCCCCCCAAGTGATCGAGGAGCTTTAGGTCCTTGGTCACTTTCCTTGACCAAAACCTGTTCGAACAATACTGCTCGGAGCAAAATAATTAAAATTGTAATACAACACAACAACACACGTAATGAGCAAATACTTGTATAAAATACAATAATTGGCAAGAATGACTGGCTGCGCACAGTCCCTTATATTTCTCATAATAAATGGACAAAACGTGTCTGTACGAGTGATCAAAAAGATCTTACACTTATAAGAGATTAGTCACATAAAATGACCAACCCTTTTTCATAACTTGTAAAAAGTAAAATGAATACAAGCCAATACTTTAAGAAGGATTGTTCATTGATAGTACTTGCACAGGTGTTCTCCATTCCAATAGCGAGGAATGAGATCTGCATTTAGGCGAGCAAGTTTGTAGGTGCTTGGATGGAGGACTTCTTCAATATGGTAAGGCCCTTCCCAATTAGGTCCAAGTACTCCAGCGGCTTGTTAGTGGGTGTTTAGGAAAACTCTTCGAAGTACTAGATCTTTAGAATTGAAATACCAGGTGACTTTTTGCTGGTACGTAGCTACTCGAAGTTGGGCTTGCTCACGCTTCTCATCGACCAAGTCTAGGGATTCCATCAGTAGTTGGCTGTTTGAGCCTTGATCGTATGTTATTCTACGATGTGAGGGCAGATCTAACTCAACCGGCAACATAGCTTCATACACATAAGCCAGGGAAAAGGGGGTATGACATGTTGCTGTTCGGTGGGAAGTTCTGTACGACCAAAGGACTTCAGGCAATTGTTTTGGCCATGTCCCCTTAGCTTCTTCCAGTATTTTCTTCAGAGTATCCTTTAGCATTTTATTGAATGCTTCAACTTGTCCATTTGCTTGGGGATAAATGACTGAAGAAAAGCTATTGATAATTCCATGCCGTTCGCAAAAGTCTGTGAATAAATCACTATCAAATTGGGTGTCCTTATCTGAGACGATTTTCCTTGGCAATCCATAGCGACAAACGATGTTTTTGATCACAAAATCCAGCTCCTTCTTGGTTGTTATGGTTGCGAGCGGCTCGGCTTCAGCTCATTTAGTGAAGTAGTTGATGGCAACCACAACATACTTGACACCGCCCTTCCATGTGGGCAAAGATCTGATTAGATCTATGCCCCAAACTGCAAACAGCCACGGACTTTGCATCTGTTTAAGCTCATTAGGAGCTGCTCGTGGGATTTTGGAGAACTTTGGCACTTGTCGCACCTCCGCACAAACTCCATCGAGTCTTCATTCATCGTGGGCCAGAAGTATCCTTGCCTTAGGATATTTTTTGATAAGCTTTTCCCCCCAGCATGGTCTCCACAAAAGCCTTAGTGTACCTCTTTCATCAATTCTTTGGCCTTCTCTTTTGAAATACAACTGAGGAGTGGCATTGAGTATCCCCTTCGATACAAGATCCCATCGACCAGGATATACCTAGTAGCTTGCCGCTGAAGGGTCCTGACTTTGCTTCTGTCCGTTGGTAACACGCCTTGCGTTAGATACTCTATATATGGTGCCATCCATGTATCCGCCATCTAGATCACCATAGTGGTCTCTTTCGCTCGGATGCTTGGCATAGATAGCCGCTCAACTGGTACTATATTCAAAGTATCAGCGTCCTTCGCACTTGCTAACTTGGACAAAGCATCAGCATTGGAATTCTGGTCACGAGGAACTTGCTGGAGGGTGTATTTGTCGAACTGAGCCAATAGATATTTTGTTTTGTTCAAATAGGCAACCATCTTTAAACCTCGCGCCTAGTATTCTCCCATGACTTGATTCACCACCAGCTGAGAATCACTGTATATTCATGTCCCTGGCTAACCGCAACCCAATGAGTAATGCTTCATACTTGGCCTCGTTGTTAGAAGCAGTGAAGTCAAACTTGATTGCACAGTGAAATCGATGCCCTTCCAGCATTATCAATATCACTCCTGCTCCAGCGTGGCACTCATTAGAAGAACCATCTGTAAATAATTTCCACGAGGGAGTTTGGTTTTAAGACTCAGGCTCATTAGGCTTTTCAGTCTGCTCGTTATCTGTAAGTTCAGTGAACTCTGCGATGAAGTCAGCCAGGGCTTGTCCTTTTATCGGTGCTCGTGGCAAGTAAGATATATCGAACTGCCCAAGTTCGATTGCCCATTTTAACAATCTACCCGCAGCCTCTGGTTTTTGTAGGACTTGTCGTAGAGGCTGGTCGGTCAAAACTGTCATTGGGTGAGCTTGAAAGTAAGGTCGCAGCTTCCTGGAGGCCAAAATTAGGCAATAGGCTAGCTTCTCGATGGGTGGGTACCGCTGTTCTGCTCCAATTAGCCTTTTACTTACATAGTAAACAACCTTCTGCACGCCTTCTTCCTCCCTTACTAAAACAGCACTAGCAGCATATTCCGTGATCACTAGGTAGATGAACAAAGTTTCCTTATTGACCGACTTTGACAGGATGGGTGGTTGCGCCATATGAATTTTTAATGCTTGAAAAGCCTGCTTGCACTCCTCCATCCATTCAAACTTTTTGCTGCCTTTAAGTACATTAAAAAATGGAACACACTTATCTGTTGACTTTGAAATGAATCTACTGAGAGCGACAATTCTTCCGGTTAAACTTTGAACATCCTTAATCTTTGCAGGCGATTTCATATCGATCAGGGCTTTAATTTTCTCGGGATTGGCTTCAATTCCTCTCGAGTTAACTATAAATCCCAAGAACTTCCCTGATCCTACTTCGAAGGAGCATTTAAGGGGATTCAACTTCATCTGAAATTTGTTCAAGACGTTGAAGCACTCCTGCAAATCCTTTATATGCCCTTCTGCCTTCTTCGACTTGACTAGCATGTCGTTGACGTAGACCTCCATGTTTGTGTCGATCAGTTCTTTAAACATATGGTTGACTAGTCGCTGGTAAGTTGCACCAGCGTTTTTCAAACCGAAAGGCATTACTTTGTAACAGTAAATCCCTGTATCAGTCTGAAAGCTAGTGTGATCCTCATCAGGGGGATGCATACTAATCTGATTATACCCAGAGTATGCATCCATGAATGAGAGAATCTCATGCCCTGCAGTGGCATCGACCAGCTGGTCGATTCTTGGGAATGGAAAATATTCTTTGGGGCAGGCTTTATTAAGGTCTGTGAAATCCACGCACGTGCGCCACTTGCCATTCGGCTTGGGAACTAGCACGGGATTAGAGACCCACGATGAATAAAATGCCTCCCTGATGAACCCATTCTCCTTCAGCTTTTCGACTTCTTCTTTTAAGGCCTTTGATATATCTTTGTCGAGCAACCTTCTTTTTTGTTGCATTGGTGGAAAACTCTTGTCGATGTTCAGGACATGGCTGATGACTGCAGGGTCTATCCCGACCATGTCTTTGTGTGACCTGGCAAAGACTTCCTGGTTCCTCCTTAAAAACTCCACTGGTGCTTGTTTTGTTGTTGTCTCTAAGTTTTTACCGACTTTCACAACCCTGGTCAGATTTTCTACATTGAGTTGGACCTCTTCAAGGTCTTTGATGGGCCCAATTTCTTCCTCAAAATCCCCAAAGCGAGGATCCAAATCTCTATCCTCACTTTTGGCAACGCCCTATTTGGTGACATTATCACCTGAGTGGGCCTGAGCATTAATTGCCACTTGCAACTCTTTTCCAGGAACATCTCTCGATACACCCTTCTTTGCCTTAGTGATCGAGGTGTTGTAGCACTCCCTTGCTTCCCGTTGATTTCCCAATACGCATCCTACCCCTGCATCTATCGGGAATTTCATGGCGAGGTGCCATATTGAAGTGACGGCCCGTAGGTCGACTAGAATTGGCCTCCCAATTACAGCATTGTATGCTGAAGGACAATCAACTACTATGAAAGTAGTGAGTAATGTCCTATTAGTAGGTGCAGTACCTGCTATAACTGGAAGCCTAATCGAACTTGTCGGGGTAAGCCCTTCACCGGAAAAACCATAAATGGTTTGGTTGCATGGCTCTAGGTCTTTGATAGACAGCTTCATTCTTTCCAGTGAAGACTTGTACAGGATGTTGAACGAACTTCCTGTGTCGACCAACACTCTCTGCACCATCATGTTGGCAATTTGCACGTCTACGACCAGCGAATCAGAGTGTGGGAATCGCACGTGCTGGGCATCGTCTTCAGAGAAGGTTATCAATTCCTCCTCTGTTTGAGCCTTTTTTGGTGCTCGATCCTCCACATTCATCATCTCGATGTCCTGGTCGTGGCATAAGGTTCGAGCGTATCGTTCCCTTGCCTTACCACTGTCTCCTGCAAGATGTGGGCCTCCGCAGATGGTGAGTAAAGTGCCTGCCACAGGAGCTGGCTGTAGAGGTAATGAGCGTTTGCATGCAGGCGCCTGCTCGTTGCCACCTTGAGCCTCTCGTTGAGATCCTCCTGTGGCTCACACATATCTTCTCAAATGTCCCTGCCTTATCAGGAACTCAATCTCGTCTTTCAACTGGTTACATTCATTGGTGTCGTGCCCGTAGTCATTATGAAAACGACAAAACTTCGTCGTTTCTCTCTTGGAGATATTTTTCCTTATAGCTGCGGGTCGTTTGTAAGGCACACTTGAGTTGGTCGCCTGGTAGACTTCAGCTCGACTTTCGACAAGGGCTGTGTAGTTGGTGAATCTCGGCTCGTACCGATTGCCTTTGGGGCATTTACTCTCAAAAGCTGAGGGTTCATTGTTTGCCCGTTTTCCACCATTCCTACCACTGCCATTCCCGTTGCCTTTTCCGTTGCCATTGGGCTTTTCTGACCTGTTGGCAGCTTTGGCGAGTTCTTCCTTGGGCCCCTTGTCCTTTGTTGGCGATTTCCCTTCATTGGAAATCGTGTCTTTGAGCTTAATATATCAATCAGCCCAATCAAAAAACTCTTGGGTACTTCTTACCCCATTCTTTCTAAGGCTACTCCAGAGGGGCGAATGACGCCTAACCCCAACAGTTAGAGCCATCATCTTACCTTCATCGCCCATTGTCTTGGCTCCAGCTGCTGCTCGCATGAAGCGTTGGACATATTCTTTCAAGGGCTCTCCCTCTTTCTGGCGTATCTCGACCAGCTGGTTGGCCTCCGTGGGGTGTACGCGACATGCGTAGAACTGTCCATAAAGTTCCTTCACGAACATTTCCCAAGATATTATACTAGCAGGAGGGAACTTGAAGAACCACTCCTGGGCAGTGTCAGACAATGTCACAGGGAAGATCTGGCAGCAGGCATCTTCCGACACTTTTTGTATGTCCATTTGTATCTTAAACTTATTAACATGAGATACCGGGTCTCCGTACCCGTCAAAGTTTGGCAATGTTGACATCTTGAACTTACTGGGGGTTTCAGCCGCAGCAATCCTCTGTACAAAGGGGGTGCCCCTCCTCCTATCGTACTCAATATGGGACGTTTGTCCCTCGACCAGTTGCTGTACTGCCTGGTTCAGGGCATCAATTTGAGCCTGAACAGCTTCTGGGACTGCTGGGGCCACCGGTACCGGGGGAGCGTACTCGTCGTGCCTCTCACGGCGGTCGTTAAGTACGTCCCTTAAATCATCGTCTCTACGTCTCTGCTCGCTAGTTCCTAGCCGACTAAAGACGTTCTGCTGCCTGGGCTGCCCCCCAGCGTTCTGGCTAGCTGGCCTATTGTCCCTTGGTGGGGGGCTTCTGCCTCTACCACTCTCCTCGTTTCTCCGACCAGCATTTCTTTTGCTAGAATCAACTTCATTATAGTCATGACCATCCCTGAATTGTGGCTGACTACAACGTGACCGGTTTTTCACGCTATTTTCTCCTTGGGCTGGCATTTCCCGAGCATCAGGGGGAGGTTTGCACTGGTCGTTGGGTCCCCGTGCATTGTTATGCCGTGGGGGGCCGCTGACCGCAGAGCCTGACTCGGTGTTCCTTCTATTGGCAGAAGGACGCTGTCCCCTGCTCGGTAGATTCGGCTCTTCATCTCCTGGGCTTCTAGGGCTACGGGGTGTCTGCCCTGCCCTATTCAGCCTCGGGCGCTAGGGATTGCCTCGACCAGCCTGAGATGGATGCTGCTGCTCAGGATCTCTAGGTGGGACATCATCCTGAGCCACAGGCGGCTGCTCCGACCTTTGAGGGATTGCTGGCTGGAGTAAAGGGCTTGGATTGGGACCTCTTTGAGGTGGCGCATTTAGTGGCTGATCTGGCTGGGAGGCTGGCACAGCCTGACTCCTAGCCAGTTGAATGGCTACTTCAAGGGCGGCCATGGCATCCCTCTGCCGACGATCCATTTCGGCCTGCCGCTCAATCAGCTCCTAACGTTGGTGTTCTATTTCTCTTTGTTGCAACGCCATTGTCTCCGCAGCATTCTCCTGATTGGCCCTCAGATTAGCCAACTCATCTTGCAACACTCCTAGCGTTGCCCTCAGTGTTTCAGAATCTAACTCCTCCTCATCGAACTCCAAATGTGGTTCATTCTCAGCCACATTTGGGGGAGGAGGTTGGGGTGGTGCAGCGCCAGAAGCCTGTCCAGTCTTCTTGGATGTTTTTGCCATTAGATTTTTTCATAGTTTTCGTCAAACTCTCAATAAAAGCACCAGAATGTTGACCCTTAATTTGGCCAACGACATGGAGTCAAATGTATGAAAAAAGATAAAACGACAATTAAGAAAGATAATCTAATGGAAAAGAAGAAAACACCAAGGAATTATAGTGGTTCGGCCCCAAAAGATGGTAATGACCTACATCCACTTAGTGCTATTATTAAGATTGAATCTCAAAGTAGTGATCAAAGAACTAGGGTTCTTGAGTTTCACAAACCTTGGAAGAAATACAATGAAACGATGAATAATTGCACTATAGCTCTCTCTCTCTATCTTAGCAAAAATATTCAGCGATCAAAAGTCCCTTGAGCTATTTCATGTACATTTATAGGCTCAAGGAGGGATACATGGGACAACGGGCCATATCTTTCCTTAATAACCACGTATCAAGGTCATAATGAGGAAAAATTCAATGCAATTATTATAAGATTACAATCTTAGAAGTAAATAAAACAAACTATACGAACAGATTGGCCGTATCTTATAATTAAGCTTGATAAAGTGATGTGCTTCTGGTCAATAGTCGAGCAGCAGTTCTACCACCTGTCAACCACGTGTGAGAAATCCCTGCCACGTCATCAGCAGCCGTTTTTAGGGTAAACAGAATTATATGCCAATTATGTGAAATTAATTGAATATGTGTGATTCTTTGGCATATATGAATTATATTGTGATATGAGTACTTATGCATGTTTATGTGTATTAAATATTCATGTGGGCCCGTTTTCATTAAAAAGGGCATTTTTGTAATTTTGACCCGTTGAGGGTATAATTGTAGTTATGTGTTATGTGATTGAGACCACATTATTATGTGGATATATTTGCGATATTTTGCACGAGGCGATCCTAGCGAGCGAGTTGGCAGAAAGTCACAACGGGGTCAAATACCCGGCTTGGGGTGAGCCTAGGGCTATTTTAGTAATTTAGTGCATAGTCGAGATTTATTGGGTGATGGGTAGTTATTTGGTAATTATTTGGGTATGTCGGGATTAATTGGGGAATTAATAGGGCAATTTGAGGATTAGTGGGAAATGTGGCAAATGACCGTTTTGCCCTTGAGGGCATTAAAGGGAAGCTCATGAGTTAGGGGCATTAGGGTCTTTTCCCAAGCCTTGGCTGGACTTAGATGAGACTGGAAACTTTCAAAAAGACAAAAAGGAAACACTCAACACAAATTAAGCTTCCATTCTCTCTCTCTCCCTCTCTCTCGTTCAACCCCTTCTCTCTTGGGCACTAGGGGGATTCTTGGATTTTTGAGGAGGAAGACCTGAAAATTAAAGTTGTGAATTGAGGGATTGAAGCTAGGAACAGGATTAGGAGATGCTTAGGGTTGTAAATTCACATTTTAGGGAAGATTTTAGTATTGTTTTAAAGAAATTCTAGTGTAGCTTAAGCTTTTATAAGTTTTGAACTTATGGGATGGGATTTGAGTGTTGGGCCTGCATGAACTCATGAGCCAGGGGTGGTTCTCTGATTCTCCTCAGCGCCACGACACTGGGTGGGTTGCGCCACATCGTGTGTCTAGGGTAGCAAGGGAGGTGGCTCTCTCACTTGTAGAAGGCTGCGACGATTTTGAGGGGCGCCGCAGCTTAAATTTGAGGTTTCGGCCAAATGGGGTTTTTAAGCCCGAGAACTCAAACCTAAAGGCTCGGGAAGGATTCTACTACCCAGTTTAGTAGAATTTGAGATCCCAGAGGCTAGGAATTAACCCTTAGGCTTTTAAATAGTCTAGTGCTTGATGGTTGTCCAGTATTGGGTGTGACTATGTTATACCATTAGGGTTCAGGAGTAAGGATTGCGCTCGGAATCGCCATATGCTACCTACTTGGGACTCGAGGTAAGAAAACTGCACCCTAGTTGAAATTGGGGCTCGGGCTCTGTTAATGAATATGAATACGATTATTCCTATGATTAATTTATTAGGCATGTCTGTATATGCTGCATCTGATAGTGTGTTATGCAAAATATATGTTTGATTATACTTGTTCTGAAAGCTTGGCCTTAGGGAGCCGGGGAAGACATTAAGTGTATGGAACACATGACATTTTGGCTAGGGCAACCTCGGAGTGAAATTTGCATTTGACTAGCCCGAACGCCACCTAAATAATTAGAAGTGCGATCTGCTGATAACTCCATTTTAGTGATATTTTAGGATGTGTTTTTGTGGTAATCTTGAGTATTTATGTTTGTTTTGTGCAAGATTACGCTTGTTTTTGTCTTTGTTGTAGGTCAGTGTGTTGAATCATAATTTAAAGGCTAAAAAGAGAGGAAATGGTAAAAATACGGAGCTTTCGTTGGTTTCTTGACTCAAAATGGTGCTAAGGATGAGTTATAATGAGAGTTTGATGAAGGAAGGACGTTGAAAGGCTAAAAATTTGAAAATAATGGGATTAGAGTCGCGACATGGGCTTAAGGGCTGCGACTCTAGTCAACTCAGAGGCCAAAGATTGCTGAAGGGAATTAGAACCGCGACTTGCTCTTGTAAGTCACGGCGCTAGTGGAAGTCAGAGGTGAACCCAGGTGGTGCATCTACACGCGATTGGGGTTTAGAGGGTTGCGGCGCTTGAACACTTGACCAGACTTTGAAGTGCCTTAAAAACGACATGAGCCGCGACCTAGGAAAAGCCAAGTCACGGCTCGCCTTTGAAAAAAAGAGGAATTCGTGTATTTTTAGTATAAATTCAGACTTTAAGGTTTAATTAGGTTCAAGATCAGATTTTAATTACGAGTTTAGAGATTAAATTTGATTACGAGACTAGTTTTTCTGCATTGCCATATTTTTTATTTCTTCTTCAAGTCTTTGAATTTTATGTTTCTGAATAATCATTTTGTTGTTTTAGTCATGTCTGATATGAACTAAACACTTTTATCTAGGGTTTAATGTAGTAACTTGGATTTCTATTTAATCTTATTATCATGTTCTATTGATTCTTCTTCTTTATTCTAATCTATATAATGTTTGCTTAATGCTAGTAAATACCTGATCAATATTTGCTTGATTTATGATTTTGATTCAAAATTGGAAATATGAGAATTGAATATGCTATTGTCATATAGACATAGGTTACATATTGGACGAAAGTACCTGTATGGCTTGAGTAGTAATTAGGTTTCTATGCTTAATGCCTACTATGTTTATGTTTATAACAGAGATGTAGAAAACCTGCATATAGGTTGAGATCTTATATCTTGAAACAGAATATGAATCGATTTATGTTAACCTGCTATTAGAATAGGAAGAAAGAACTTTAGAACCGATTAATAAAATTAATAGAATGAAAAGTTGATGAAGTTAACTCCCTAGGTTTTTAATTATTGAATCAATCTTTATTTTTGCATAGTTTATTTTAATTTTGAGTATTAGTTTAGAAATCACTATATTTTCGACCGCTAAATAGAAATTTAAAAGCATTTATTGGTAATTGGTTGATAGTCCTTGTGGGAACGATAATTTATTTATTAATCTATATTACTTGAATTGATTACGTATACTTGCATATCATATTTTTGCGATCAAGTTTTTGGCGCCATTGCCGGGGACTTAATATCAATTATCAAAATTAATTATTTTTTATTCTAATTTGGTTTTTATATTTTACACTAATTCAGATTGAGGGTGTAATATGTTTAAGGAATTATTGGTATATGCGGGGAAGTAGACAAAAGGAATTCATACCGATAGATCTTGAAATTGAGAGAACGTGCAGACAAAACCGAAAGATAAAGAAAAGGCTGGATTTTGCCATGGCTGAGAACGCTAATAACGGTGTGAAAAACAACACAAATCTGGGTAATGAAACTGAGGCCAATTCTCCACTGAGAAACTATGTCCTCCCTACTATTACGGGGATACATTCAAGTATCTATCCTCCTACTATAGAGGCGAATAATTTTGAGATACAACCTGTGGATGCCAAAAATCCACCAAGAAAAAAAGAAAAATCTCTCTCTAGTCTCTACACGGAACACATGGCTAAGGGTCCCTTAGTCATGTTGTCGGGATCGTGCCGATAGGTCTCGTGTGACCATGTTCTGGCCAAAACTCTCAAAGCCTCGTAAGTCACTGCCTTTTGGGAGACTAAGCCACATTATGCCTAAATGCCAACATGTGGCACCTCAGCCAGGCCCACGTGCCCAACGGGGCCGCCTCGCCTCATGCTTAGCCAAGAAGCCCCACGTGCAGATGTCACAACTAGAAGGCCTCGCGCCATGCACCTTGTGGAGAATGCCTCGCACCATTTACCTCATATGGAGGGCCTCGCGCGCGCATCGGGCCATCATCTCAAGAGGCGCCTCGCGCCATGTACCTCATATGGATGGCCACGCGCACACACCACCATCTCAGCCATGGCCTCGCGCACACACACCACCATCTCAGCCATGGCCTCGCGCACACACCACCGTCCTCTTGCAACGGCCTCGCATCACCTCATGGCACATGGCATCTCGCGAGGCCCCAGCCTCGCGCCACCCCTCGGCGTGCCCAGCACCCCCGCGTGGACCTCCTCGCGTGTGCACCTTGCCCACCACCTCGTGTGCTGCGGCACTCAGCAAGCATCTCGCGAGGCCCCAGCCTCGCGCCACCCCTCGGCGCGCCCAGCGCCCTAGCGTGGACCGCCTCGCGTGTGCACCTCGCCCACCACCTCGCGTACCGCGGCACTCAGCAGGCATCTCGTGAGGCCCCAGCCTCGTGCCACCCCTCGGCGCGCCCAGCGCCCCAGCATGGACCTCCTCGCGTGCACACCTCGCCCACCACCTTGCACGCCGCGACACTCAGTAGCAGCCTCGCGTAGCCCCGCCTCGGTCGTGCCACGAAGGCCTCGCATGGGAGCCTCTCCTAGCCCCGGCGGCCTCGCGTGGGAGCATCTCATGGCATCTCCACGAGGGGCGACCTTGCATAGCCCCGCCATGGCTACGCGAGGGCCTCACGTGATAACATCTCGCGCCCCTCACCTTGTGATGGCATCACCTATGGAAACCCCACTTTCTAGAAGTGAAAGCCCAAGTATGATTCCGAAAAGGTCACGATGGTACAATCTTGTATAGGGTACAACTTGTAAGACCCCGTACGTCTGACCGTGGCACTCATGCTAGTCAGGTAGTGGGAACACTAGGAGAAAGGACATGGCCTGCATACTCCCAATCAGATGTAAGAGTCGACACCACTATCACCTGTGCCACTCCTCTGACATTCGTACGGTAGAGTAGTGGAGACCTCCTCATGGTACCTGGCTATGTACTAGTAGCAGCACCACTACCCCTGAGACCACTCTCGTGACAGAGTACTTGTGTACCACCTGGTCCCCTGGACCACCATGTATCCAAGGCCATTAGAGCCTACTATAAAATGAACCCCACTTCCACAGAGAAGGGGGTTGGAGAATTCATTGTATGCAAAGGCTATTGAGAAATATACAGAGGCTTGCTCCATTGTTGATCTGTTTTTACTTGTCCTTAAAGTTTATCCTAAATTCTGATATAAATATCACCCGACTTACCTTTGAGTTTTCCGATCTAATTTTGTTGATGAGATTTCACCATCAACACAACCCTCGATCATTCAGATGGTACAAAATTGTGTACAATTTGGAGGATTGCCAAACAAGGATCCAAATCTCCACATTACCAACTTTTCAGAGCTGTGTGACATTCAAAATGAACACGGTGAGTAACGTTACTGTCAGATTAAGATTATTCCCATTTTTGTTAAGAGACAGAGCTAAGAGTTGGTTGAATTCATTACAAGCCAACTCTATAGTTACTTGGGAAGACTTGGCTCAGAAATTCCTTGGTAAATATTTTCCTCCTGCGAAGTCAGCTGGATATAGAGGAGAGATCAATAACTTCCATCAGCTAGATGGAGAGTCGTTATATGATGCGTGGGAATGCCTTAAAGAGCTGTAAAGGAAGTGCCCACATCATGGAATAGAGAAGTAGCCACTGGTGCATACATTTTACAATGGTTTGGGGGGAAATACAAGGACAATTATTGATGCAGCATCAGGAGGAGCGTTTATGAGAAGAAGTGCTAATGAAGCTTATCAACTACTGGAAGAGATGGCCATGGATAACTATAATTGGCCTACTGAGTGTGAGAATAAGAAGGTGGCAGGAGTCTTAGAGGTTGTCCTATTGCTTTATTGACCACTCAAGTGGCATCTTTAACCAAGCAATTGCAGCAGAATAATCTCACTGCACAAGCAATGCAAGTACAAAATGTCATGAGTTATGAGATTTGTGGGGGACCGCATTCTTATGAATAATGCCCAAGCACAGCTAGTTGCTCGACAGACATAAACAGTATTCCTTTGGAACATGCACATGTTATTGGCAACTTTCCATGACTGTCACCCAACACTTACTCAAATTCATATATACTCTTGCATGGAAGAATTACCCTAACCTATCTTGGAAAAATAACCAAGGGTTACAACCACAATATCCACCTCATCAACCAACTTATGGACTACACTCTAGGCCCTATTATGACCCAAACCCACGCCCATCTCGTCCACCACCACATACTCCAATGAACTCACCAACAACTCAGCCAGGCCAATTAAATCAATTTATGATAGAGTCAAGGCCTTCAATAAGGAATTTGGAGACACAAATGGATCAGTTGGATAAACTAGTTTCTAGTAGACAGCAAGGGAATTTTCCTAGTTCCACAGAGGTAAATCCAAAAGAGCAATGTCAAGCTATCACTTTGAGGAGTGGGACTAAGTATGATGGACCTATAGTGGATGACAAGGGAAAGAAGACAGAGGATCGGCATGTCACTAGTCCAGCACAAGAGGAGGTTACTGTAGACCTTCCAAAAATAGAGAAGCTGAAATACACCGAGCCTACATCAAAGATTCCTTATCCTCAACGGTCTCGAAAAGCCAATCTTGACAAAAAATTCTCCAAATTTCTTGAGGTATTTAAGAAACTTCACATTAACATTCCTTTCGCACAGGCTCTAGAACAAAGGCCTAGTTATGTGATGTTTATGAAAGAGATATTGTCTAATAAGAGAAAAATGGAGGACTATGAAACTGTGGCATTAACAGAAGAGTGTAGTGAAATTATTCAAAAGAAACTTCCTCAAATGTTAAGAGATCTGGGCAACTTCACTATACCTTGCACCACTGGGAACTTTCATTGTGAGAGGGCTTTATGTGATTTGGGTGCAAGCATTAATTTAATGTTGCTGTTTATATTTAAAAGACTTGGTTTAGGGGAAGCTAGACCAACTACTGTTACTCTTAAACTGGCTGACCGTTCATTGAAACATCCTTGAGGTATTATAGAGGATGTTCTAGTAAGGGTAGATAAGTTCATTTTCCCAGGGGATTTCATTGTATTAGATGTGGAGGAAGATGAGGACGTGCCTATTATATTGGGACGACCATTTTTAGCTACAGGGCAAGCTTTGATAGATGTCATGAAGGGTGAGTTAAGGCTCATAGTACAAGGTGATGAGGTAGTTTTTAATGTTTTTAAAGCCTTGAAATATCCTTCAGCTAGTGACAGTTGTTTTAGTGTTAGTGTATTGGAGGAATAAGGTAAATGGGTCAAGTCTAATGAGGATTCACTTGAGTTGAGTTTGGTCGCAAGTCCTGAAGAGTGTGATGGTATTGAAGCCAGTGAATATGTTAAGTGGTTGAACTCATTGAGGCAAATTTATAAAAAGACATTTGAGGAATTGGGGCAAGTCCTTGAGAGACCTCTCCCATCTATAGAGAAGCCACCAGTTGTAAGAATGACACTCTCCCAGTTATTATTGTCTCTAATTGAAGAAGAAAAGCTACTTAAGGTGTTGAGGGCTGACAAGCTAGCAATTGGGTGGACTCTGGCAGACATAAAGGGCATAAGCCCTTGAACGGTGATGCATCATATATTAATGGAGGAGGATAGTAAGCCTAGTATCGATGCTCAGAGGAGGCTCAATCCTTCAATGAAAGAGGTAGTAAGGAAGGAAATTCTTAAATGGTTGGATGCAGGGGTAATTTACCCAATATCTGATAGTGCATGGGTTAGTCCTGTTCAGGTAGTCCCGATGAAGGGTGGCATGACAGTGGTTAAAAATGATAATAATGAATTGATTCCAACTCGTACAGTGACAGGGTGGAGAATTTATATAGACTATCGTAAACTGAATAAGGAAACCAGGAAAGCCCATTTCCCCTTGCCTTTTGTAGATCAGATGTTGGACAGATTGGCAGGCCATCCTTATTACTGTTTTTTGGATGGGTATTCAAGATACCATCAAATTCCCATAGCATCGGAGGATCAAGAAAAGAATACCTTCACATGCCCTTATGGAACATTTGAATTTCAGAGAATGCCATTTGGGTTATGTAATCTCCAGCAACCTTTTAGAGATGTATGATGTCTATCTTCTCAGACATGGTGGAAAAAGATATAGAGATCTTTATGGGTGATTTTTCAATCTTTGGGTCCTCTTTTGATGGATGCTTGTCTAATTTGGAAAGGGTTTTGAAAAGAAGTGAGGAGTTGAATTTAATATTAAACTGGGAGAAATGTCACTTTATGGTGACATAAGGAATAGTTTTGGGCCATAAGATTTCACGCCAGGGTCTTGAGGTAGACCAGGCCAAGATATCTACAATAGAAAACTTACCTCCACCAATGTCTGTTAAGGGGGTTCGTAGTTTTTTGGGCCATGCTGGCTTTTATTGGAGGTTTATAAAGGAATTTTTGAAGATTTCAAAGCCCTCATCTACTTTACTTATGAATGATGTGGTGTTTGATTTTGATTTTGAATGTTTAAGGGAATTTAACACGTTGAAGGAGAAATTGGTGTCTGCTTCGATTGTTGTCTCACTTAATTGGGAACTTCCTTTTGAATTAATGTGCGATGTGATTGATTATGTAATAGGAGAAGTTTTGGGTCAGTGAGTTGACAAGGTATTCTAAACGATTTATTATGCTAGGCGAACCTTGAATGATGCTCAATTAAATTATGCAACTACTAAGAAGGAATTACTTGCAATCGTCTTTGCATTTGATAAGTTCAGGCCATATTTAATTGGCAATAACGTGATTGTTTATACAGATCATTCCACTATTAAATACCTTATGAACAAGAAGGATTCTAAACCCCGCTTGATTCGATGGGTCCTACTATTGCAAGAGTTTGATATGGAAATTCGTGATAAAAAAGGGATAGAAAATCTAGTTGTAGATCATTTGTCTAGATTGGAAAAAGGAGAAGAGCATAATGAGAAAGAGGAACAAATTGATGAAAACTTTACGGATGAACAATTATTTTCCATTGAAAGTGAAGAAAAGCTACCTTGGTTTGCAGATTATGTCAATTATTTGGTAGCTAAAGTTGTGCCTCCGGACATGTCAAGGCAACAATTCAAAAAGTTCTATTCGGAAGTCAAGCAATATTATTGGGATGAGCCCATTCTTTTTCATCATTGTGCTGATCAAGTAATTAGAAGATGTGTCCCAGAAGAGGAGACGATTTCCATTCTTACTCATTGCCATACTTTACATTGTGGTGGTCACTTTGGAGGAATAAGGACAACATCAAAAGTTTTGCAATGTGGGTTTTATTGGCCTACATTATTTAAAGATGGTAGTGCCTTTGTTAAGAGTTGTGAATGTTGCCAATAGACCGGTAACATATCAAGAAGAGATCAAATGTCGATGATTGGAATTCTGGAAGTTGAGTTGTTTGATGTATGGGGAATAGATTTTATAGGACCTTTCCCGCCATCTTATAATAACAAGTACATTTTGCTTGTAGTGGATTATGTTTCTAAATGGGTGGAAGCTGCAGCAACTCCTACTTGTGATGGTAAGGATGTACTTAAATTCCTTCATAAAAATATGATTACCTAGTTCGGTACTCCAAGAGCAATTATTAGTGACAGAGGAAGTAATTTCTGCAACAAGTCATTCACATCTCTATGTGCTCGTTATGGAGTTCATCATTGAAAAGCCTTGTTCTATTATCCACTTGCTAATGGTCAAGTAGAAGTGTCAAACTGGGAGATTAAAAGTACTTTGGAGAAGATTGTAAACACATCAAGGAAGGATTGGTTGAAAAATCTTGATGATTCACTGTGGGCATATCGCACAACCTTCAAGACTCTAATTGGTATGTCCCCATATCGATTGGTGTTTGGAAAGGCATGTCATTTACCGGTGGAACATGAGCACCGAGCTTATTGGGCAGTAAAAAAGCTGAATGTTGATCTCTTTATAGTGAGACATAATAGTCTTCTAGAGTTGAATGAGCTCGATGAATTTCAAAATGAAGCCTATGAGAATGCTAAGATTTATAAAGAAAAGTCTAAAGAATTTCATGATAAAAGGATAATTAGGAAGAACTTCCAGTCGGGTGACAAGGTGCTATTATTTAATTCTCAATTGAAGCTTTTTACAGGAAAATTAAAGTCGAGATGGTCAAGACCATTCACAGTTGTTGTCTCATTGCCGTATGGAAAGGTGCAAATTCATAGCGAGAAGATGGGACACTTTAAGGTGAATGGCCAGAAACTAAAGCACTATTTGGAAGGAAAGGTGAAAAAATGCAAGTCTGTGTTGCTTTTGGAACCCCTTTGAATTGGATATTTAGCGTCCCGCTAAATGACATTAACGACAGCGCTGTAGGCGGCATTCCTATAATTTATTTTGGTATTTTTGGTTTAATTCATAATTATTTGAACACTTTTATTTAATTTCTTTTTGAATTTGTAAAGATTTATTTAGTATTTTTTATTTTTTTTAGTAAAATATATGTAAAAACCGTGAAAATCGTGAAAAAGTAGTTTTCAAATTAGCTTGGAGGTCAAGTTGCGACTTGAGCTTGTAAGTCACAAGATTAAACAAAGTCAGAGAGCAAGGAAAAATTAATGAGGAAGTGGGTCGCTACTTGAGCTTATAAGCCACGGCCCCAAGACAAGTCAGAGAGCATACGAGGTCTTGTAGCAGTGGCGGGCCACGACTTTATTATGCTGGGTCGCGGTGCCTTCAAACAAAAAATTGAAAAAAAATTATGTCAGGTCGCGACTTGATAGTGGTGGGTCTAATCTACTTTAGGGATTCACCTAAAGCTTTTAATAGGAAAGCTCGTTCCACCCCTTCGACAAATTCTTTCGCAGCAGCTTGAACTGAATCGGGGCTATCAACGTGAACGAGAGAAAAACCCCATTACTCGATCAGGGGATCTAAGCCACAGCTCTATTCCTGACTCGAAATCCATAAAGGACTTTAAGGGGAAAACATGTTTAAAATCATTTTTTCTCCACTCACTCCCCTCATTTCAAAATTTTCTGCTTTCTAGCACAAATTTTTTTGCAAGAAATCTCTCTATTTTTTACATTCTTCTTCTTCTTTACACAACAATAAAACCAAACCCACCACTTCCTAAATCCATATTTCCTTCTTTCTTTCTTTTAATCAAACCCTAAATTGTTCTATTTGTGACCTTGAAGATTGAAAGAACATTTGAAGAGTGGGTAATCTCAAGTTTTTCCTTTTTAATGTTCTTGATGTTTTTGATTGAAGTAATTCTGTGACAAGAGATTGAATTGGAATTGTGGAATACATTGTTAGTATATATTGTTTCTTTGAGTTGGGATTATTGGGGTGTTATTATGTTGAGGAAGTAAGATAAATTAGCGGAAGTGCCACTGCATTTTTGTTGTAGTATTTGGTGCATTGTGTGATTATGGGACCACGAAAACATCCTGCTATGGTTGCTTCTTCTAAAAGTGCCAATCACAGTTCCACTTCTCGCACCCAACCACCACAAACACAGCCAACCCCACTACCCCCTCCTTAAGAATTTGACCCGACTTGTTTCATTAGTAAGGATGCCTGTGATCATTATCAAAGGTTGTCTCAACGTCAAGTAATTCAAGAACGAGGCATGGAATATCAAGATGAACCTTATCCTTAAGAAACTTATGACATGATTCAGGCTAAAATTCAACATCGCAATTGGCAAAGTTTTGTAGACCATAAAATGCCCAAAGCCAATTGTTTCATGGTCTATGAATTTTATGCTAATTTCCCAGGCGCGGTGAATAGAAAGGTCTTTGTGCAAGGGGTTTTGGTGGAGTGTCACATTGATAATATTGATGCATTATATCGATTACCGATGTTGTCACAAGAGGACGATGAATATTATAAATTGGCTTATCATACTAAGATTGATTGGGTTGAAGTGGCTGAAACATTAGGAATTCTAGGTGCTAGTTTCGTATTGCAAAATGGTCAACCAAAGCATTTCAGACGGTTTTGAATGAATAAGGTGGCAAAGGTGTGGACACTCTTTGTGAGTGTGAGGCTTATGCCTAACAATCACTTATCTGAAGTGGGAATTGATCCATGTCTTCTTGTCTATGCTATCATGATGGGACTCTCTGTAGATATTGGATGAGTTATTCGCAATAGTATCCGTGATTTATGTTGAATGACTACCACTACTGGTTTGGGGCATGGATCGATGATTACTGATTTATGTGAGGTGTGGGAGGCGCCTAAGTATCCTAGTGATATTTATAGGAAAGCAATGGGGCCCATTTCTTGAGCTTCTGTGTTTAAATCCGATGACCCATCTTTGGAGCCACCTGCATCACAACCTCGCCTTGTGAGAGTTGAAGGAGAAGGAGATGCAGCCGCGGCACCCGTCCATGCCAATGTTCAACAAGAAGAGTCATGGGTAGCTGAAGAGGAGAGGAGAGGAGCTTATCCTCCATTTTTCGCACTTAAGGCTCCACCGTATCCTCAATTAGCCAGATTGGATTACATCATCTGGCAAAACCAACACACTCATAATTAATTGGGGGAGCTTCATGATTATCATCGAGCTCAGGCAGATAGACAAAATGAGTTGGTTTGGTCAAATCAAGAGGAGGACATGCATTATTTTCCTTATCCACCACATTGGCATCCTTTCCCAGACCTGCCACCTTTTTGACATGATTCGTACCAGGTAAGTGTGAATGCCAAAAATTGACCAAGGAAAAAATCTTTGGTCCCTAGTTAGATTACATGGTTAAAGGTTGGGTATTCATGCTATTGGGCTCGGACCTATGGGTCTTGTGAATATGGAATAATTTCCCTTAAAGCTTCCCTCGATGGAAGTATGGAAATTATAGGTGAACATTTCCCTAGGCCAATGGCCTCGCGCCATCAGGGTGTTTCGCGCCTCGGATAGGCCTCATGCCTTGAAGGGTGTCTTGCACCATGCCACGCCCAGCCTCGCGCAGCGAGGTGCTCCAAGCCTCACCTAGCCTCGCACAACGAGACACCCCAGGCCTCACCCAGCCTCGCGTAGCGAGGCACCCCATGCCTCGGCCAACCTCGCACAGCGAGGCGCACCAAGCCTCACTCAACCTCGCATAGCGAGGTGCTCCAGGCCTCGCCCTGCATCACGCAGCGAGACACTCCATGCCTTGCCAAGCCTCGCCCACCTGCCACGCACCTGGCGCCTTGCGAGACGTCACACCCTCTCGCACCCAGGTGCCTCATGAGACATCAAGACCCCGCACGCCTAGGCTCCTCGCGCCACCAGCCTCGCGTCACCAGCATCTGTCCCGCGCTATGCACCATCTCGAAGGCTAGCTAGGTGAAGGCTGCCGAGGAGGTTTGTGCACCCCCGTACACCACGCAGAGCCACAACACCTCGTCATCTTGTTCCAAGTATAGTGGCACCTCCTATGGGCCGAAGACACCTCGCCCGCATGCAAATTGTCCAAGGGTCTCTTTGCCACGATGACGGGGCCAGGAGGAGAGCCACCCGTAGTAAGGGCTTCATTACCTCACCACGTGCCATATGTCCCTTCCTCCCCAAGTAGAGGAGGGGAACTAATAAGTGTGTCCAACACTTAGAAAAATATTAGAAGGTGATGAGAGAAGATGTTTTAGGGAAGATGGGAGAAGGACCTTCAAGAATCGAGGACGTGAGCAGGTGTAAGGTACCTGTACGTATATGGATGCAGAATGTACAACCACGAGGAGGACAGAGGCGTGACCCTGACATCTGGATCGTACAAGCAGTGGTGGTACAGATTTGTACAAAGAGTGGAGACACTACCTGTATACCTCTGGCTATGTACCAGGCCGACACCACCACCTTCAGCTCCACTATGACCTGTGCCACAACCCTGAAAATGTACCTCTGTACAATCTTGTCCCTTGGGACCACGATGTATTAGGGCCATTAGAACCCCAATATTAATATACCTTCACCCCTCCAACAAAGGGGTCGGAAGATGGATTGTATGCTGAGGCTATTAAGCAATATACAATTTTTACTCCATTGTAGTTCTGCATATTCACTCTTTCGAGTCTTCTCCATCTTCTTCTAAGATATCTTTGGCAATAAAGTCTCAGTTTTCTAACCTCATATCGTTGACAAGATTTCACCGTCAACAGTAATTTTCCTGTCTTTACTTATTTTTAATCATTGGGGAATATGTTTAGCTTAAGTTTAGGGGAGGGATCTTATTTTTTCGTTCATTTTGTTTGCGTTGTTTCGTTGTGTTTGTTTGTCTAGTTTGTGTTAGTTTTTTGGTGTACAGTTTTGTTTTAGTGTGTGTCTAGTACCAACATGAATGATGGTTGACAACAAGTGTCAATGAGACTAAAGTGAATGTTATGCGTATAATCCAACGAAAATGAAATCTCAAGAAAAAAATCAGTTTGCTTGATTGAACACTCCATTAGTTCATTTTAGTTTAGGCAACATTTGATGAATATCTTGTCATGATGTTTAAACTGATGTTTTTGATATTGATTATGCTTGTTGGAATTGGTTGGTAGATTGATGAATGGAAAGTGGAAATTATTTTCTACAACTCTCGAACTTGCTTACTTGTTATTCGAGGTGAAATAATATATCATATATGCTTAGGAATATGATTTAGGTGATCATTTGGACTGTTTGAGCTTTTCTTGCTGACCTAAAATTAATTGATCCTTTGTTTAACCCTTTTGAGCCTAACATTTTATCTTTTTGTTCTAAGCCACTATTTAAGCCCAATACTTGAAACTTGGTTATATATCCATCCCTAATATACTATGAGCACATGATTGAAAACAAGTTATGGGGATTGACGTGCGACTGGGGTTTATTTGTGAATATAGTTGGGTTAGAGAATGAAAAGTGCAAAAGATTAGAGAGAGTATATATTGAAAAAAAAGTTCAATAAAAACTACACTCCCAATATGAATATATAAAAGAATCAAATTTGGGGGAGTGTAGTTATCATTTGCAAAAGAAAAAAATGAATGAAAAAAAATATTTTATATCTCTCTAAAAAAAATTAAGAAAGAGGATTATGGGATTATATTTACTATGGGAGTAAAGTCGGTAATTTTTGATCACGTGCTTATAGTAGAGTGAGCTTTAAAAATTACTTTCTCATCTACTTGTACCTAAGCCATCATTACAAGTTTATACAAGTCCAATTGATTCTTATGCATATCATGATTTATATTAGTTGAAAATATCAAGTAAGTGAGCTAATGGAATTATTTGGTTTGAATGGATTGATTGGAAAGAATTTTGATAGCATAATTGACTTCAAATACATTTATTTAATGATCATGACTTGGTAATCCAAAATGTTAGTAGACTAAAGTGTGTTGATGGAGTGTTTTGATCTAAATTCTAGATTGCATTAATTTTTGAGTAGTTTTTCGAGAATTATATGATTAGCATTCATGATTCTGAGGCATAAGTGTTGTTGGTATAATTCATGTTATGTTTGTTATCTGGTGTTGTCTTTGTTGTTAGAGTCTAGGATTGTTTTGAGTCCTTTGTTCGAGGGCGAACAAAGAGTAAGTTTGGGGAAGTTTGATAACTCCATTTTAGTGATGTTTTAGGATGTGATTTTGTGGTAATCTTGAGTATTTATGTTTGTTTTGTGCAAGATTACGCTTGTTTTTGTCTTTGTTGTAGGTTGGTGCTTTGAATCATGAGTTAAAGGAAAAAAGAAGTGGAAATGGTGAAAGAAGGAGCTTTTAGTGGTTGCTTGACTCAAAATGGCGCTAAGGATGAGTTATAATGAGAGTTTGATGAGGGAAGGATGTTGAAAGGCTAAAATTTTGAAAATAATGGGATTAGAGTCGCGACATGGGCTTAAGGGCTGCCACTCTAGTCAAGTCAGAGGCCGAAGATTGCTGAAGGGAATTAGAGCCGTGACTTGCTCTTATAAGTCGCGGCACTAGTACAAGTCAGAAGCGAACCCAGGTGGTGCATCTACACATACTGGGGTTTAGAGGGTCGCGGCGCTTGAAGACTTGACTAGACTTTGAAGTGCCTTAAAAATGACACGGGCTGCGACCTAGGAAAAGCCAAGTCGCGGCCCGCCTATGAAAGAAAAGAGGAATTCGTGTATTTTTAGTATAAATTCAAACTTTAGGGTTTAATTAGGTTCAAGGTAAGATTTTAATTACGAGTTTAGAGATTAAATTTGATTCTGAGACTAGTTTTTTTGCATTTTCATATTTTTTATTTCTTCTTCAAGTCTTTGAATTTTTTGTTTCTGAATAATTATTTTGTTGATTTAGTCATGTCTGATATGAACTAAACACTTTTATCTAGGGTTTAATGTAGTCACTTGGATTTCTATTTAATCTTATTATCATGTTCTATTGATTCTTCTTCTTTATTCTAATCTATATAATGTTTGCTTAATGCTAATAAATACCTGATCAATATTTGCTTGATTTATGATTTTGATTCAAAATTCGAAAGATGAGAATCGAATATGCCATCACTATATAGACATATGTTACATATTGGACAAAAGTACAAGTGTGGCTTGTGTAGTAATTAGGTTTCTATGCTTAATGCCTGCTATATGTTTAGGTTTATCACATAGATGTAGAGAACCTGCATATAGGTTGAGATCTTATATCTTGAAAAAGAATAGGAATCGATTTATGTTAACCTACTATTAGCATAGGAAGAAATAAATTTAGAACTAATTAATAAAATGAATAGAATGAAAAGTTGATGAAGTTAACACCCTAGGTTTTTAATTATTGAATCAATCTTTATTTTTGCAAAGTTTATTTTAATTTTAAGTATTAGTTTAGAAATCACTCTATTTTTGACAACCGAATAGAAATTTAAAATCATTTATTGGTAATTGGTTGATAGTCCTTGTGGGAACGATACTTTATTTACTTTCTATATTACTTGAATCAATTACGTAAACTTGTGTATCATATTTTTAAGATCATTTGCACTTGTCTAACTCATTGGTTGTTTAATTTGGACTATGTATTTGTTTGAGCAGGGTTGTTACTGCTAAGCTTGTTGTTTATATTATGTTGCCTATTTGAATCTGTTGATTTAAGTTTTCTTGCTAAGCCTTGGCTCTTGGGTGCTATGTGGTGCAGGTTAGGGAAAGGGCAAGTTGGACCAACCATGAGTTGGGGAGCTTTAGGGGCGGCGTGTACATTTGCTGCTGCTCAACCATCAAGGCCGAGGGTTCACGAGGGACTAGAGTCAAAACTTAATTTTTTCGCTTAGCCTGGCCTATGTTGTAATTTCCTTTGGAGTTGTAAATGCCTTGTAAATACTTATTTTGGGATACCATGTGTAGACATAAACTTTTAAATGAAAGTAACTGTTCTTTTGATCAAAACTTTTAAACCCTAATCAATTAATTACTATTAGTTGCACATTTATATCCAAATGACTTGATTAACAAGTACAACACTAAAAGACACAGTGTAATGGTCTTGGCTATCCAGGGCATTACAGAACTTTTCTAGGTCTTTACTTTTTGTGAGGAACTTTTGTAAGTCCTCTTTTTTCTTTCGAGAGAATCGTTTATAAGCTATCATTTTGTAAGAAACCTACATGACTCCTCTTGTATTGTTAACAACCTTTGTAAGACTGATTATTTTTACTAAGGGAGTGTTAGCCCCTTCGGCTTTGGCCACTCCTCTTTATTTTTCTGTGTGCTTTTAAATTTTTTTCAAGATAAGTATCCTTTTCGTTGTTAGGCATAGTACTATTTTTGCAAGTGTCTGATTTGAGATTATTTTTGGCTAGTCGACTTAGTTGATCTAGAATTATTTTGAAGGCCCTTCTTAAGGATCCTCTTTGCCTTCCAAGAGGCATTCTCCTCCTTTGAGTATGTACTTTTATGGGGAGGTCACCTTTGTGGAACCTGTTTATCCTCTTGAGGTATATAAGAGTAGCTAATCCTTATAGATTTAAGAGGTCTTTATTGGGGTCTGTATATATGGGCTTCTTTTTTTGTATTTATGTATTTTTTGGTATGCTAGTATCAACCCCCTAAGTGGTTGGCAAGATTCATCTGGCTAAGCACTTTTGACTAGTCGTTACTTACATATGCTTTGGAAATTTCAATTGACAATGAGGGTAGATAAGTTAGATAAGTGCTTTGAATATAAAAGATGAAACAAGTGTGGTAGATACTTAATGTTTCATTGATAAATAGGCAAGTTCATGAACAAACTCTTACTACATTATGAAGCCAACTAGGGTGGCTTCTTTGGTTTATTACATCATAGGCTGAATAACAATAATTGTGAAGGTACTTAACTACTACATTAAGTGGAGGTTAACTAGGGAAACCTCTTTGATTCATTATACTAAAGTGCTTGGCGTTCGATGCATGATGGACAACTATGTCGTCAAGGAGTACAAACTTGTAGGTGTTGGGGGGTGGGGGGGGGGGGGGGGTCACTTGGGCGACCCTGTAAGGTCTCTCCAAATTCGCCCTCAATACTCCAACTCCTTGTTTTTCAGTGTTGGGGGAGAACTTTCCTCAGTACGAGGTCTCCAAGTCTGAAGGCTCGCTCACGTACCCTTAAGTTGTAGTACCTGCAGTTCGTTGCTGATACACTGCTAACTTCATTTGTGTATGCTCCCTGTTTTCTTCTAGTAGGTCCAAACTCTCGCGCATTGTTCAAGGTTAGCTTGTTCTTCATATGAAAGGGCCATGAAAGAATTGACCTTCATTTCTACTAGGAGTATGGTCTCACACCCAAAGGCTAAAGAGAATGGGGTTTCTCCAATGGTAGAGCGAGGCGTGGTCCTATAGGACCATAACACATTTGGTTGCTCATCCACGCAAGCTCCATTCAACTTTTATAGTTTTGTCTTGAGATTCTTCTAAGGACCTCATTGATGGCCTCTACTTGTCCATTGGCTTGGGGGTGTACCATTGTCGAGAAACTCCTCCTTTATGCCTTTCACTTCGCACTAAGCATTAAATAGGCCACCTTCGAATTGAGTGTCGTTATCAGATATGATTTTGTAAGGCATTCCATATCGACAAATGATAAACTTGTTAACAAAGGAGACGATATGCTTGGCGGTGATGTTTGTCAGAGGCTCCCGCTTTGGTCCACTTAGTGAAATAGTCTATTGCTACCACTGCATATTTAGCTCTGTCCTGACTTGAGGGTAGTGCACTTATCAAATCTATTCCCCACACTGCAAAGGGTCAGGGGCTTGTCATACTTGTCAACTCATTTGGGGATTGTCGGGGTAGATTGCATGCCGTTGGCACTTATCACACTTTTGTGCAAAGTGGGTAGCACCTTTCTCCATGGTCGGCCAATAATACCCTTGTCTTGTGGCCTTCATGGCCATTGATTTCCCACTAGCTTGGTTTCTAAAATCGCCTTCGTGTATTTCATAGAAAACCTTTTCAACTTCTCCTTCATTAATACATAAGAGGAGCAGGACAGTGAATCCCCTTTTGTATAGGACCTCGTCAACCAGAGTTTATCGAGAGGCTTTATATACTAGTCTCCGGCCATCTTTCTTGTCTATTGGTAAGGTTTTGTCCTGCAGATACCTTTTAATGGGGTCCATCCAAAATCCCTCCTGGGCATTGTATGGAGGGCCTTCCCTTCATCAATACTTGGCTTGGACAGGTATTCAACAGTGATGGACTCGAGCAAGTTTCCATCTTTGGTGGAGTTGAGCTTAGTGAGGGCATCAACATTTGTATTCTTCTCTCACGGGATTTTTCCTATGGTATACTTCTTCAAATGGTCTAGGTGACCTTTCACATTTTTTAGGTAAGCCATCATTTTGGGTCTTTTTGGTTGGTACTCTTAATTAACCTAAAACACTACCAATTGTGAGTCACTAAAAATGTGCAAATGGGTTACCTAGAATTCTTTGGCCAGGCGCAAACCAGCCAGAAGTGCCTCCTACTCTGCCTCATTTTTTGAGGCTTCAAAGCTGAATCAAATCGAACAATACATCTAATGACCCCAGGTCCAGTAATGACTACCCTGGTTCCTGCCTCTACATGCATGCTCCACTCTTTGAGCTTACTCTTTTATCCTCCATGGGGTTGTTCAACTTCTTCAATTTCACCTCTTCTTCAAGGCGGTAAGTGAACTTAATTATGAAGTTTGTGAGTACCTGTCCATTGAAGGAGACTATCAAGTGTAGCTAATGTCAAGGTTACTTAGCTCGATGGACCACTTCAACAATCTTACCGAGGTCTTAGGCTTATGGAGGACCTGCCGCAAGGTGTAGTGGCCACCACGAGAGCGTAAGCAAAATTCTCTATCTCGGGGTAACGGGTCTCAACGTCTACAGGCTAATGTAGTAAATGTTAGGATTTATGCCCTAAAACATGTAAAGATATTTTATTGATTAAATAAAAATATAATTTTATTATATTTTAATGTTATAATTATTATTTGAATAATTTTTATAAATATCAAGAAAATTCCATATTCATTTATGAGGATATGAACTTGTATTAGTACGAGAGAATTAAGATCATATACAATAAATAAAATAATCAATAACATATTAAAGTAAGAAGTCTTTAATGAATAGTTACTAGTGCGGTTTACTAAGCATACGAGATGTAGGTAATCTAGATTCAGATTATTGATGTGGATATACATCTTCGTAAATGTATTGTATATAATAGAGATTATATATGACTAGACCGATATGAATTAACTATCTTTGCAAACTTACCGTTTGCCATAAAGATTTAATTCTTATCAAATAGATGATCTTTTGTAGATCAGTCTAAATCCTGAGTAGTCGTGAACTTCTGTTTGTGCTTATTGGATCTTTTCACTCACTAACTAATGTTTCTTAGTATAATGGGGCTAGTGACTTATGTTTTTGAGATTCAATATCATAAATGACTGTGAACATGATTTATAATAATAGAATCCACACTTTCTTAACATATCAAATATTTGTTCTCTTGAGTGTTAATTCTGCAACTGAATAGTTATTGAGCTCAAATTTATAATTTGATTATAGATAAATTAATCAATAGTGAATTAATGGTACTTAAGGATCAATAGGTAATTAGAAGGGTAAAATAGTAATTTTAACTAGCTCTAATTAATGAACAATTATATGGAGGACATAACTACATTTATTGATTACATCAATGGAGTACAAGAGAAAACTCTGTAAATATAATTCTATAAATACATGCAGTGCAATTCCATATTCATAGTGGATTAATCATGGAGTTAAGAATTAAGATTATTATATTAAACAATTTAATCAATAATCTAATTTATTGGAGCTTCGTATTATAGGTCCATGGTCCCCAGGTCACCTCTGTCCTATACTGTCAAGGGTATGATGTCAAAAGTAAGATTTGTAGAGAGGACTTAATTACAAAGAAATTAATTTTCTAGGGCAAGTAATTAATTATGTGATAGTTATGGGCAATTAATTAATTGTGAATTAATTATTTAACTATATAGTTTTTATTTTGAAAAACTTCATGTTAATATAAATATTAATCATGTTTGGATTAAAATAGAGAGAGAGAGATTAATAATTATCTTATTTTTACTAAGAAATCTATTTATTTATTTAAAGTTGATATTTTAAGATATAGTTGATTTTTAATTAACTTATATTTATTTTGGGATAAATATATTATTTTAAATATTAATTAAATAAAAAATGAGAAAATAAGGGAGAGCCATATAGTGGCTCACGCCACTCATTGTAGTATATAGTGAGTGGTGCCACCCAAGGTTATTTTCTATCCCCAAGATTTAAATTTTGAATTCCAAATTAATTTGCTTGTTTATTAATTTTTTTAAATATGATTTAAAATTAAATAATGAAAATAGATGTAATTGATTAGTTTTATTTTAAATAAAAGAAAGATTAATTAAATCAGTTAATTATCTTTATAAACATGAAATAAGCGATACTTTCATAATAAGCCTTTTAAGAAGTTGAATTAAGCAGTTAACTGTGAGACTCTCTCACGAAAGAAAACGATAAAATTTCCTTAACTTGAAATTCTAGAAATTTTTATAGCCTCTCTCTTCTCAAACCTCTCTAGATCTCACTGCTGAGTACATCTAGAGAGTTCTAAAATTGACATTTTAATTAAAAGAATTTTTGAAATTAATTTTTTAAATAAAAAGGGGATTTCAAAATTATCATTTAAATAATTGGAATAATTAAATTTTGAATTAATTGATTTTATTTATTTAAATAAATGAGAAAGATATTTATGATAATTCAAATTATTTGTGAATTTGAATTAATATTTATTCTTTAATTAATCTGATAGGATAAGTTATCGAGTTTAGATATTTTGGAATAAATAAATTACCAAATATAGTTTAAAGAAAAATGGTTGGAATACATCCCTAGAAATAGGGATGCTACACGCCAACCACAGTCCAAGGACTGTGGTTGGTGTGTAGCTATATCAACTGATCAAGATTGGAT
Organism: Humulus lupulus; assembly: GCF_963169125.1. NCBI lineage: Eukaryota > Viridiplantae > Streptophyta > Magnoliopsida > Rosales > Cannabaceae > Humulus > Humulus lupulus. Next base: position 65,487,427 of record NC_084797.1, on the reverse strand, counting down.
CATGATATTTTTCTTATATTTATTTAATAATAATATATTTATAGTTTGGATTTTAAATTTTGAATTTAGGTAATTCTTTTAAAAATATCAGATAATATAGTTTTCACATGCCATGTAGTTTTTTCAGAATATTGAAGAGACAGAAAATATAACGTAGCATTTTCCCATCCCTGAAATCTATCTTAGAACTTTGTCTCAGACTTAATATTTCAAGATCTCATTTGTTGAGAATATACTGTGAATTCGAAATATTTTCCCACCATTAATCTACGTGCCCACACACGTATTGAGGTGTAGAGATACATCTTGGAAGATCTTGGTCTGAGTATTTTAAAAAACTTCTTTGGATTGGATGTTCGTTGGAGAAACAAAAAGATAGCGAGGATTCTTGATAGTCCTTTAACTAGTAATTCCACATCTTTTTTTATTTCTCTATAATTAATGTTTTGCAAGTTAATGGATCTGATTATTTAAAGTTTGTTTAAATAATTGTTTTTGAAATCACTGGGCCCAACACCCCGTGCTTTCCACTGCGCATATGGTAAACTAGTTACCAACAATTGGTACCAGAGCGGTTATTAACCTCTGCATGCATTAATTACTGTGTGTGTGTATATTATGCATTCTTATAGTATTGTAATATGTATTGAATGAATTGATGTTTATTTTGATGAATGTTTATTCTTAAGAGTCGTCAATTATATGGTGTTTTGGGTTTAAGAATTGTTCTTATTTTTCTAAATCTACAAAATTGTAAGCCATATGAATCATATGATTTTTTGTAATTTAATTTTCTGCAATAGTATGATTAGTTGAAAAAGTGTAAAATCTCGAGCCCCAAGCCCCAAGCCCCAAGGCCGCTAAGACGCTCTCGGCACCCCGAGCCCCTACGCCTATTGCATGCCTAGCTGCCCTAGCGCCCTCACCCATGCCCGCAGCTGCCTACACACCAGGCAGCCAGCCCCACAGCTGCCCAGCGCCTCTGGCGCTCCTCTTGCATCCCCTGACACGCACACCCATGCGTCTCGGCACCCCTGTCGAGCCTTCTGGCTCCCATTGCGCCTTGCGTGCCCTACATCCTAGCATGCCCAGCTGGGCCCTGCTGTCATGCATGCCCGAGGCTTTACGACTTGGTGGCTCTTTGAGCCGCCCTACCAACGTGAGCCCCAAATTTCAAACTTTAACTTACTTGGCTTCTTACCCGAGCCCTAGAGTAATTATTGGTTTCTTTGAATTTGTAGGCTTGGCCCAAAAAATTGTTAATTGGAATTTTAACATTCTAATTAAATTTTGAATTAAATGGCCCAAGTTCAAAATGGACCTAAATGACTAGTTAGGCTTTTATTAGCCAAGTTCAATATTTTAAAAGATTGTTTTAAAAATACTGAAGTCATTTATAATTCAAAATTTGGCTAGATGGTGTTCACCCCTGATTTGGTGAACGACGCTGAGTCAAATTTACGATATAGAATAAGAATTGAAGTTAAGAATAAGAAACGACACAAAAAATTATAGTGGTTCGACCCTGGTGATCAGTAATAACCTACATCCACTTAATACTCTTATTTATGTAAATTCTCAAAACCTACGATCAGATGAGCCAGAGCCAACTGAGTTTCACAAGCTGAGAGAGAGAGAGGATACAAAATTAGCTTATGATCTTTTGAATTCTTCGAAAGTAAAGAATTACAGCGTAAAAATAAATAAATTCTCGAGTCCTTTATTTATAGACTGAAGAATGTACATATACGGGCCATGGGCCTTGCATAACTTGTGTAACAAGTAAATATAAAATAACAGCTTAATGCACTAAATGCAAATATCTCACAAATATTTGCATATTAAACTAACTCTGAACTTTAACTTATTTTAGCTGAGCAGCTCTGGGCACATGTCGTTTGTTAGCTTCTTTTCCTGCTACTCTGTATAAGTTCTTAGTTCATCTGATAACATGTTTTCTTCTCATGTCTAGTCGTGAGTCGACCAGTGCTCTATAAATATCTCATCACGTGTCTTTCATGTGCCTTATGTTTGTGCCATGCGATCATGTTGAATTTTTGGGAACCATTTGCCCCCCCCCCCCCTGCCCCCCAAGTTTATTATGATGCGATCAACATTAAATAAACTTTTTCGATAAGCATTAAATAAACTTATTCGATCAACATTAAATAAACATATTCGATCAGTATTCACCGACCTATCACGTCCAACTGTACTTTTACTTCCTCGAAAAGGTAAATACTCATGATTTCACAGTTTCCAAGGAAAAGATTTGACGACTTTATGTTTCCCAATGTTCCAAAAACCCTCTCTTCATTCGTAACCTTTCAGTTACCCTAAGCAATATAAATAGGCTTATTCCCTTTCCATCAATTTTTATTTAAACTTTCTCTGTCATCAAGAACTTCAAAGTTTCAAGCATTCTCCCAAGCAACCCGAGATGAATCTTTAGGAATTTCTACGTGGTTTCAACACAATTTCTTGAGCGATCTTCACTTCAAGTAAGTTTTCGTCAAACTTCCTTCTAGTTTTTGCTGTTTTTCTTGCCTCCCAACAAGGAAAAATAATTTCTTTTTGTAACTATCATTGAAGTTTTTGATGTGTTCTAGAGGATAATTTCTTATAGGTAGAAATGCGTGTGATTCTGGGTATAAATGAGGGTTTAGGTAATATTTAGGAGTGTAAAGTTGTTTAGGAAGGTTTTATCAAGATTTAATTACTAATTTTGGGTCCAAAATCTAAGTAAAATTTGACTTTTAGGCTCCGAAAAATCTGAGTTTTTCCCACATGTGATGAACTCGAAATTTTTTCTTGAAAAAACTTTTTGCTTTTACTTTTTGATCTGTTATGCTCACCTGCTCGTATCTTAAAATCTGCTTGTTGCTAAATACTTGATAGGTAGCTAAATGTTGAATTAATTTCCACGAACAGTAGTTATTTTCTTAATTCTCCCCCTATTGGTCGTAGATTCTCACTTACCCTTATTCTTCTCAGATATTCATGCACGATCCTTGGTGAGGTGAGAGGCCAATAGACGAAGACCTTCTAAACTGCCTACTTTACCCATTCCACCAAATACAACACAACCAATACCATCAACCACCCTTCTCATTTCAAACCCCTCTATGGAATGAGTAAAGCACGTTTCTCAAAGAAGCAACCGAGCAGCCTCCCGAGATCCTCATTTCTTGCGCTCTTGTAATAGAGGTTGTAAAAAAGGATATACCCTGGTACATCGCCCCTCCTAGCGTTATATCGAGCAAGATGGGGCCAAATATCCCAAGAAATATGGCCTCCCTAGGATTACCTTATTCAAGTCAACCCTTGACCAGAGGGCAAACATGCCTGGAAGCGCTTACGATGCCTGGTCGAGGTATCACATCGAGGTAGGGGCAACCTTGCCTCTACACAATTTTTTCCGAGGAGTGGCAGATTATTTTAACATTTCTCCACTCCAAATCACACCGAATGGGTATAGAGTGTTATTGACACTCTATATTCTTTACCACCACAAATGGCCTGTACCCACTCCCCATGAAATCAATTACCTGTTCGATCTAAAATCCAACCCTAACCAAAATAACACAGGGTTTTTCCATTTTTGCCATCAGGAGTCTTCCCACACATTCTTGATTGATATAACCTAGAAGTCCAATGTAGGAAAATATTTCCAAGAGTATTTCCTCACAAACAATCTTGTAGCGAATAACATATCCTATACTTGGGGAGGTAATTTTCCATCCTGAATTTGCTCTAAATTCTGGTTGTTTATTATTATTATTTTCTTAGTTCATTATGTTGGATATAGACCCATGGTTCTGACCAGAGCCTACTCAGGACATGGTAGAGAGGGTCGTTGCCCTGTCCAACATGACCTCTATAGAAAAAAGTGTCAAGGAGTTGGTCACCCAAAAAAATCTAAGGCTGGTCTGCCTTTTAGAGCCTCACCAAGATGTGACAGAAACAACTGCCGGGAGTGCCACAGGAAGGTGCCGACGATACTGCCCAACCATAGGATGTTTCTCAACCTCCCAAGAGCCGTTCGACATGGGTCACTATTAGGGAACCAGTCTCCACTCCTCGACCAGAATCCATTCCTCGTTCTCATGGGAAGAGAAAAGAAAAACTACCCGATCACCCTGGTCGGGTATATGACATGTCTGAGGATGAAAATGGTATGATTTTACAACTATTTTAGATATGTTTCCCATTCCTATTAGTATGTTCGACAAAATTGGCAACTTTATTTTTCCAACGAGTAGCTTTAATCTAGATTTCTTCGAGGAGAATAATGTTTGTAGCAGTAATAATTTAGATAAAGTAGCGACCAATATCTTTAGTTTTGGTATAACACTTATAATTTTTCCTTGTTGATCTATCTAAATTCTTGTGGACACTTTAACTAATTTTTTTTCCCTTTTTTTTTCAGTCAAGTAGGCAAACAACATTTTTGACATCTATGCCTTGGGAGGTAAAACTACCAACTCAAAGAAATCGAGAAGGAGAGGAGCCGAAGGCACCAGCGAGGTACCCTGAGCAAGAAGTCTTGAACAACCGAGACTCCTCTTCCTACCAGGTCCACTACTCCTCCCCCCTCGTATCGACCTAAAACATCCATCGAGAAAGTGGGAGATCCTGCTATGAACGAGATGCTGATCAACGCCTCTTGCTCCACCATAGACAAGACACAAAAAATGGCCAAACATCAATTCAACAAAGAGGCCTTTGCATCTCTTCCTTTGTTGAAAACGGACCAGGTCATTGGTCGCGGGTTCAATGAAATGCTCGTCGTAAGTCTTTTTCTAATTGTTGTATTTCTTAATAATATTTTTTTCTTTTACTAACATCACTTTTATGTTGTTCGCATGCTCTCCTGACCATGAACAACATATGGCGTTGTGCTAAAGAAGATGGCTCCAAATTTTCTCAGGAGCGAAAAAGCAGCAGAGGACCAGATACATGCCCTCAACGAGGAGATAAGAAAGACCAAGGAATTCTTGGACAAGGCTGTAACCTTAAAACATAAATACAAGGCTGCGTACAAGGCCAACCATGATGAGGCGGTCAAGCTTCGGGATGATTTGGTCGCTAGTCAGAAGGAGGCCAACGAGCAGGAGGAAAAGGTGAAATAACTCGAGGAGGTTAATGCGAGCAACTTGGAGAGGTTTCAAGGTGCAACATTCACATGCTTCTATATGTTATGGAATAATAATTAAGGTGCGAATTTTGATTATCTTCCCAAACAGATAAGGGAATCCAAGATTGCTCGATGTGTTGCTCGACTAGTGGAGGAGAAAAATGCCACTGCATCTCATGATATTTCCTTGGCCACCTGGATCGATGGAGAAAAGGAGACTGGAGTGACTGTCAATCAGCAGCCCCATCAAGACTGTAGCGACCCAAATTTACTAATAAGGCTTGGGGCCTTGATTAGCGTGCCTGGAGGGCAATAATTGATATATTGTATTAATATGTGAATTTGATGAATATGTGATTAGAAATGCATGTTTAGGTGAATTAAATATGCATGTCGGCCCCATTTGGTTGTTAGGGGCATATTTGTAATTTTACCCCGTTGAGGGCATAAATGTTATATTTATGTGTATTGTGATTGATACCACGTGTGGGTGGTGATATAATTGTGGTGCACGATCCGAGACAGTCCTAGGGAGCTGTTTAGCTAGAAAGTCACAACGGGGCCAAATACCCGGCTCAGGAGGAGCTTAGGGGTATTTTGGGAATATTAAAATATGTTCGGGAACTACTGAGTAGCGGTTAGCAATTCAGCAATGGTTTAGGCGTGTGTGGATTAAATGAGATTTTTAGGCATACGTGAGGACTTAGCGGGATGTGTTAAAAGACTAAATCGCCCTTGGTGACATATGAGGAGTTAGGTTAACTTAAGGGGCAATTGGGTCATTTTGGCAGCTGGTTATACTTAGTTAAGGGACTGGGAAATACTAGAAAATTTTGGCAAAAGCAGAGGAAGGAAAAAGGAAACAAAATTTCTCAACTCTCTCTCTAATATTCAGTTCCCCCTTTCCCTCTCCTTGGTGGTTGAGAGCTTGAAGAATCTTGAGGATTTTAGACGAATTGAAGGATTTTGCTTGCTGTGGCTAGGGGAATTAGCTCAAGGGTGTGTTTAGCACAGAGGTAAGGATTCATCCCTGATTTTCTTTAAGTTTCCAAGCTTGTTTTTGAGAGTTTGAGAATGAAAGTTGAAAGCTGGATTTGTGGCTGGTTGTTTGTGAGAATTCATCTTGGGAATCAAAGGGGTTTAGCTTGGAGTTGGATTTGGAGGAAGCTCAAGGTCGAATTCTTGTTTAAGGTAAGAACTTCATGCATTTTTGAGGTTTATATTTTGAAATGGTTTAAGTTTTCTGGTTTGTGGTTTAAGTTTGATAATGTTTTAAACCACAAGGTGATTTATGGGTTTGATAGGGTATTTGAGCTTGTTGTTGTTGTTTCTGAGTTTCCATACTGTCTATTTGGGGTTTTAAGATGATTTGGGACTTAGGAGTACCTTGGGGTTGATTTGGAAGAGTTTTGGCTCGGGAAAATGTTGGGGAAAAACCCAGTTTTTTGGGTTCGCGTATAAGCGCTGCAGCCCTGTTCTTCCGCGCCGCGACGCTAGGCTGAATCAGGGCATGGGACCATTCTGGGCGCCGCGGCCCCTATAGGGTTGTGCCGCGATGCTAGGCCAATTTCTGGGTAGGGGAAAATTGTGTTTTTAGGGTTTTGGCTCAGGGGGCTCGGGGGACGCTTCCGCTACCTTGTGTGGGGAAATGGGAGGTCCTGAGAGCACGGGATTGGTTTCAGGGGAAGATTATGAATTGGTTAGTAATGAGAGTTCTATGTATGTGTTGTGACTAGGTTTTCAGCGAGGCTCGAGTTAGGGGACCGTGCTCGAGATTTCGGTGCTCAAGAAACTCAGGACACAGGTAAGAAAACTGTTGTACCCATAGAGCAGGGCGAGGCCCCATAGTTGTGTTGCAGGGCACGGCCCTATATGATTATGTGCAGGGCATAGCCCATTGATTATGTTAATATGTGTTTAAGTGTTTGATTAATTATGCTATGTATGCATATATGTGAATGAACAACAAGGGCCGGGAATGGCGAAGGCCGAGAACGACAAAGGAGGAGAAAAGCAAGGGGGCCAGGAGCAGCATTTAGCACGCAGAGTGCGAGTTGCCAGGGTAAGAGCTTAAAGGATACCTGGGATATCCTTACGGTGTAGACCACGAACCCAGGGCCTGGCAAAGCGCCTGGGACGGCATGGCCGTACGTGTTTAGCCTGTTGGCGAGTTTGTTATATGCTGAGTGATTGATATGAATATGTTATCTATTTGTGTGGAGTTTTCTTGCTGGGCTTCGGCTCACGGGTGCTTTGTGGTGCAGGTAAGGGCAAGGGGAAGATCGGCCAACCATGAGTATGGAGAGAGTGAGGCGATGCGTAGATGTCTGGTCTGCCTAGCTGCCACGGCCAGGGGTATTTTTGGGAGATGCTTTGTACTGAATCCTAATTTGTCGTTTAGTCGACTTTAAACATATTTTGAGTTGTAAATATTTATAAACAGTATTTTGGGATCCTGAATGTAAAATACTTATAATTTCTAATGAATGATTACATTTTCAAATTATGTGATTTTAATACAGTTTAGTTACACTTTTGAACTGAATTCTTAATTAGCAAGTTAAATGCACATTTTAAACTCACTTAGTAGCGACTCTAAGGTAGTATGGCGTTACAAAGACCCTCATGCTCAGTGAATATATATATATATGTTTTTTTTCTATTTTGTAAATATAACATCATAACAACCCATTTGTGGTGTTGAAACAATTTACTGCTCAAAGTAGAGATATTTTTATGCTAGTTTATCATTTACATCCGAGAAGTACTGCTCGCGGTGTAAAGACTTCTTTTTTGATATTATAATTGTTGTCTTAACATTTTCTCGTATGACCGAACATAGCATAACACTTTATACTTTTCATGCAAATCTAAGAATTTTTTTAAAAATATTCTAAGTGTTGTTGCATGCTTTCCCTTATTTTTCTCATGTGTTTATATACTTTCATATGCTCTTTTTTTAGTGTCTTATATGCCCCCAAGTGATTGTGTAGCTCAAGGTGCTCAGTCACTCGCCATAGACCAATATCTGTTCGAACCTTACGACTCGTGTACTTATAATTAACTTATGAAAATATAGCAAAACAACACACGTAATGAGCAAATACTTATAAAAAATACAATAATTAGTGAGAATAACTGGCTATGCACAACTCCTTTTGTTTCTCCTAAAAAATGGACAAATTCGTGTCTGTTTGATAACTCTACAAAATAGAGTTATTTTACCATGTTTTACATGCTAATTGTTGCTTAGTTCATGAGTTTTTAATTAACTTATTAAGTTTTTATGTAATTTTTAATTTATTAGTCTTATTGTAGTTTTCTAGATTTTTATATGTTTTTATAGATATGTTATTATAATATGTTGTAGTTTAATTATTTAAAATTAGTATTGTTAGTTTGAATGCTAAAAATATGATTTTATTGAAATTAAATGTTATGTAAATTAAATTTTAATTAATGTTTTCATGGGAGTTATATGATATATTTTATTAATGAAAATATTTAATTTTAATTTAGTTTATAATTTATTGTGTAGGAAAATTATTGCCCTTGAAAAGCAAGAAAATCAAAGGAAAGATGGTAATTTTGAAAGAAAGTAACAAGAAAAATGGTGTTTCTCCAAAAGCCCAACCACTGTTCGAGTGATCAAATGATCTTTTACTTGTAAGCGACCAACCAAATAACTGACCGACCCTTGTTCAATACTTGTAAAAATAAAAATTAATAGAAGCCATTCTTTATAAAGAAATGTTCATTGATAATACTTGCGTAGGTGTTCTCCATTTCAATAGTGAGGACCGAGATCTCCGTTTAAGCGAGAAAGTTTATACAATCCTGGTTGAAGAATTTCATCAATTTGATATGGACCTTCCCAGTTTGGCCCAATGAATCCAGCAACCTGATCTCGAGTATTAAGGAAAACACTTATAAGTACCAAGTCTCCTAACTCAAACTTTCTTTCGCGTACTTTAGAGTTAAAATATCGAGTGACCTTTTGTTGATGAGCTGCTACTCGTAGTTGAGCCTTCTCTCTTCATTCTTCTATCAAATCTAATGATTCCATTAGCAACTAGTGGTTAGTATTCCGATCATATGTTAGTCTTAGATGTGAAGGTGGATCGAACTCAACTGGTAGCATGGCTTCATACCCATACGCTAATGAAAATGGTGTATGACTTGTTGCTGTTCGGTGTGTTGTTCTGTATGACCAAAGAACTTCTAGTAATTCTTCTAGCCAAGCTCCCTTTTCATGTTCGAGTCATTTTTTAGGGTATCTTTTATCATCTTATTCACAGCTTCAACTTGTCCATTTGCTTGCAGATAGGTAACTGATGAGAAGCTTTTAGTTATACCATGTCATTTGTAGAAATCAGTGAATAGGTTGCTATCAACTTGTGTTCCATTGTCTGATATTATTTTATTTGGTAGTCCATATCGACACACTATGTTTTTGACAACAAAATCAAAAATTTTCTTGGTCGTGATTGTTGCGAGCGACTCAGTTTCTACCCATTTGGTGAAGTAGTCGGCAACTACTACTGCATACTCCACACCCTTTTTCATGTTGGTAATGATTCGATTAGGTATATTCCCCAAATAAAAAATGGTAAAGGACTTTGCATCTACTTCAATTGATTTAGGGCTACTCGAGTTATTTTGGAAAACCACTGGGACTTGACGCATTTTCTCACAAATTCTATTGCATCCTCATTCATTGTAGGCCAAAAGTACCCCTGTCATAGAATCTTTTTTGATAAACTCTGCCCCCAGCGTGGTCTCCGCAAAACCCTTCATGTAATTCTTGTAATCGTTCCTTAGCCTTTTCTTTGGGAATACATCCTAGAAATTCCATAGAATATCCTCGTCAATATAAAATTCCATCCATTAGAATAAAATAGGCAGACTATCTTTGTAGTTTCTTCGATTCATTTCTATTTGTTGGCAATATTCCCTGGTCGAAGTATTAGGTAATAGGAGTCATCCATGTATCATCTGTATGTATAACCAGAGTGGAATCATCTTCCTGTATGCTAGGGGTTGATAGGTGTTCGACCGGTTCTATGCTTAGTGTGTCTACATCTTTGGAATTTGCAAGCTTGGCCAATGTGTCAGCATTGACATTCTGGTCACGGAGGATTTCCTACAATGTATATTTTTTGAGTTGTGCTAACAAATCAAAAGATTTTTTTAGATATGTGACCATTTTCAATCCTTTGGCCTGATATTATCCCAGAATCTGATTAACGACCAACTGTGAATCACTGTATACCTCTAGTGATTTTACGTTTAACTCCTTGGCTAGTCTTAGTCCTGCGAGTAAGGCTTCATATTCAACTTCATTATTAGCGCAAAAACTCCAAATCTAATTGCAAAGTGAATCTGATGCCCTTCTGGTGTTATAAGGACCAATCCTACCCCAAAATCATGCTCGTTGGAAGACCCATCAACAAATAACTTCCAAGCTGGAATTTCTGCATCCACTTGTGTTCTTGGTGTCTGCTCGCACATGGGGAGATTAGTGAACTCAACAACAAAATATACTAATGCTTGGCTCTTCATTGCTATTCATGGTGAGTAAGTAATTTCAAATTGTCCTAACTCCATAGGCCATTTTAATAGTTGACCAGCAACTTCTGGTTTTTGCAAGACTTGCCGTAATGGCTGGTCGGTAAATACTATTATGGGGTGAGCTTGAAAATATGGTCGCAGCTTTCATAATGCTATTACCAAGCATTAAGCTAATTTCTCAATAGATGGATATCGTGATTCTGCTCCTACTAGTGTTTTACTTATATAATATACTGCTTTTTGGACACTACTGCTTCTATAATCAAAACAACACTCTCAGCATATTCTGTTATCACTAGATTGATGTACAAAGTTCTCCCTCAACAGATTTGGATAGAACAAGAGGTTGAGCCATATGTTTCTTGAGTGCCTGAAAGGCTTGCTCGCACTCTTCTATCCATTCGAACTTCTTGTTTCCCCTGAGAAAATTGAAAAATGCAACACACTTGTCGGTAGATTTTGAAATAAATCTGCTTAGGGCAGCAATTCTAAATGTTAGAATTTGTACACCTTTAATCTTTGTGGGTGATTTCATGTCGATCAACGCTTGAATCTTCTCGGGGTTAGCTTCTATTCCTCATGAGTTCACTACGAACCCCAGAAACTTCCCTGATCCGACTCCAAAAGAACACTTGACAGGGTTAATATTCATTTGGTATTTTTTCAAGATGTTGAAACATTCTCGTAAGTCCCTGATGTGCGCACCAACCTTTTTTAATTTGACCAACATATCATCAACATATACTTCCATGTTGTTGCTGATCTGATCTTTAAACATATGATTTACTAGCCATTGGTAAGTTGCACCAACATTTTTCAAACTGAAAGGCATTACTTTGTAGCAGTATAGCCTAGTATCTGTTCAAAAGCTGGTGTGTTCTTTGTCAGGTGGGTGCATACTTATTTGATTGTAGACAGAGTATGCATCCATAAACGACAAAATTTCATGTCCTGATGTTGCATCGATCAGCTGGTTGATCCTCGGCAGTGGAAAATAATCCTTCAGGCAAGCTTTATTGAGATCTCTAAAATCCACCCAAGTCCTCCACTTTCCATTTGGCTTTGGGGTTAAAACGGGATTAGATTCCCATGATGGATAAAATGCTACCTTGATGAATCCATTTCCTTAAGCTTCTCGACTTCCTCTGTTAGCGCTTTGGATCAGTCTTTGTCGAGTATTCTCTTTTTTACTGGGCTGGTGGATGGTTTTTGTCAATGTTTAGGACATGACTAATAACTGCTAGGTCTATTCCCACCATATCACTATGCGACTAGGAAAATACTTCTTGATTCTCCCTTAAAAATTCCACCATCTTTTTCTATCGTTGTTTCTAATTTTTAACCGACTTTCACAACTTTGGTTGGTCATTTTGTTTCTAATTGAATCCCCTCGAGATCCTCCATAGGTCCAACTTCCTCCTCAAAATCCCCAAAGCAAGGATCTATACCTTTGTTCCTCACTTTGGGCAACACCTTATTTGGTCACTTGTTCACCGGATTAGGCATTTTGTCAGTTAACTCCTTGCAACCTTTTCTCTGACCCGTTAGTGCTGCTAAAGGCACTGAGCCCACTCCCCTCACTATACTTTTTTTCCTTCGTGATGGAGGATTTGTAGCAACCCCTTGCCTCCCTTTGATTTCCAAGCATGCACCCAATTCCCACATATGTTGGGAATTTCATGGCTAGGTGCCACATTAAGGTCACAACTTGTAGCACTACCAGGATGGGTCTTTCGATCACTGCATTATATGCGAAAGGACAATCAACTACTATAAAAGTAGCGAGTAATGTCCTTTTTGCAGTGGCAGCTCCTGCTGTGACCGAGAGTCTGATCGACCTTGTTGGAGCGAGCCTGTAACGACCCAAATTCACTAATAAGGCTTAAGGGCCTTGATTAGTGTGCCTGGAGGGCATAATGGGGATTATGTGTGGTTTTAATGATTAAGATGCATGATTATGATTTAAAAGCATGTTATATGATTACTTGAGTATTTGAGATGCATGACTATGTGTGTTAGTATGCATATAGGCCCTGATTAGGTTAGAAGGGCATAATCGTAATTTTGGCCATTATGGGCATGGCTGTATTGATATATGTGATAATTGTCGAGACCACATTATTATGTGGATATATCTGTGATCTATGACTCGAGACGATCCTAGTGAGCAAAGTAGCGGAAAAGTTATGGCAGGGATTTATACCCGGCGCGGGGTGAGCTCAGGGGTATAAATGGGAATTTAGTGGATAAACTGGAGTCTATTTTGACATTGAGGAATACTATTGGTGATTAATTAGGTATTGGGAATTAAGCGGGAAATATTAGAGACACTCGAGGAGTTAGCGGGAATTGGGTGAAATGACTAAAATGCCCTAAGTCGATTAAAGGGTTTAGAATTAATAGGGAGGGCATTAAGGTCATTTTGGCTTTTAAGGATGGGTATTACTGAGGCTTTATGTTAGTGGGATTTGTAGAATATTACAGAAGTCTAAGGAAAGAAAATAAGGAAAAGAAAGAAAAAGGAAAGGAAGGAAAAACAGAGAAGTTTACCCTGAGTCGGTTTGTGCTTTCACCACCATTGTTCTTCATTCTTTTTGGAGTAAAGCTCAGAGGGGAGCTAGGTCAATTAAGCTACAAAATTTTTGAGCTGAGCTTGAGGATTTGGCAAGGGTTTAGCAAGGTTAGGCCATCACTTGAGGTAAGGTTCTGTAAATTCTCTAGTTGCTGGTTTTAGTTTTTGAACTGTGGTGTGTAAGCTGGGTTTGATGGGGATTTTGGGAAATTCAGGGAAAAGGTTAAGGAGGAGCAAGCTAGAGGAGTCTAGAGGCAGCTTGTGGTCGAAATCCTATCAAAGGTATAAAGTCTAAACTCTAACTTTGTTGTTCAGCTGGTTTTTATTGAGTTTTAGAGCTTAGATGTGGCTATGGTGAATTTTGAGTTTGTTGATGCATGTGCTTGGGTTTTAGGTGTTTGGGGTGCTTGGGATGAGTGGAGTGTGGTCATGAGGTTGTTTTTGAGTTTGGAAAAGAGTTGGAAGAGTTTTGGTTGAGGTTGATTCGAAGAAATCGCAGAAGAGAAAAATTGGTGCTGGGCTGTCTATGACTAGCGCTACAGCGCTAGCCTTTGGGTGCTGTAGCGCTAGGCCATAATGCTGAGGGGATTTTGGCTTCTGTTTGTAGCGCTGTAGCGCCCTCCCAAGAGCGCTGTAGCACCACCCTGCCTTCTGAAGGAAATTTTAGGGTTGTTTGCAAGGGTTTTTGACCTAGGGTTTGGGGTTTGATTCCACTACCTTGTTTGGTGGAACTAGGACCTCCCGGGGGCTCGGGATTGGCCCCGAGGCTAGGTTTTGAACTTGAGGATCGATAATGACTTTAGCTCACGATTGTGTTTAGGTGAGCGCTAGGGCTCGAGGGGGATCGTGCTCAAGGAGTCGAGGGATCAAAGCTAGTGAATTGAAAGGTAAGAGACTGCACCCGGTTAAATGTTTGTGATGGGACTAAGTGCTCCCGAGAATTGTATCGTGTCAATGTTGGTATTACGCCATGCGACATGTAAAAGCGGCCTAAGAGTGCCTTACATAATATTAGCGCACAGGGCACGGTTTGGCCATTGGTAGCCATGAACATCGGGATAACGGAGGGAGCAGCCTGAGGGCGCTAGCCCTAGTTATCATTTGTGAATTGTACATGTTATGAATTGATATGCCTAGTATGTGGAATACTTGACTATACTGTATGGTTATATGGTTGAGGAATTGTGATGCGGTGTGAGATATTGACTTGTCTGCTAATTGCTTATGCTCTGTTGTTGTTGTGTTTTCTTGCTGGGCCTTGGCTCACGGGTGCTACGTGGTGCAGGTAAAGTCAAGGGCAAGTTAGACCAAGCCTGAGGTGGAGAGCTCCGAGGTGAAATGTACATAGCCAGCTGTTCGATCACCATGGTCGAGGAGTGGACCAGAACAGGGATTACCTAACTGCTTGTTTTGCCTTAGTATGGCTGGTTATTGTATCTGAACCCTATAGCTTTTGTAAATGATCTTTAAACTTGTATTTTTGGGATCCCGTGCAAACAAATAGTGTTTCTTAATGAAAATGTGGTTTTGGAGACCAAAACACTTTCAACCCTAGTTCCTTTATAGTTTCAGTAACACGATTTTAACTAAATGACTTAGGTTAGCAAGTCTGGCACTTTATAAACACACAGTGTAACGGTCTTGGTTATCCAGGGTGTTACAGAGCCCTTCGCCAAAAAAACCATAGATGGTTTGGTTGCATGGTTCCAAATCTTGTACTGATAATTTCATTCTCTCTAATGACGATTTGTAAAGTATATTTACTAATCTTCCTATGTCCACCAACACTCTCTTCACTATCATGTTGACGATCTGGACATCTACGACCAGGGGATCTGTGTGGGGGAATCTAACATGTTGTGCGTCAAGCTCATAGAAATTTATACAATCTTCCTCAGTTCGAGCTTTTTTGGGAGTCCGCTCCACAACAGTTAGCATTTCAATGTCTTGCTTGCGATGTAGGGTCCTGACATATCTATCTCTTGCCATACCACTATCACCGGCTAAGTACAGTCCACCGCAAATAGTGAGCAGAGTGCAAGCAACCGGGGACGGCTGTAGAGGAGGAAAATATTGGCGTGTACGTGCTTGCTTGTTGCCTCCATTAGGTCCTTGTTGGGATTACCTCTGCTCATATATGTCTCCTCAGATGTCCTTGTCGTATCAAAATCTCAATCTCATCCTTCAGCTGGTTGCATTCATTTGTATCATGGCCATAATCATTATGGAAACGACAAAACTTCATTGTATCCCTTTTTGAAATGTTCTTCCTGATGGGAGTTGGTTGCCTAAAAGGTATGGTGGTGTGGTTGGCCTTGTAAAATTCTGCTCGGCTATCGACCAGAGTCGTATAATTGATGAACCTTTGTTCATATCTATTTTGTTTAGGGCGTTTATTGTTGGACGTAGACAGCTTAGTGCTTGCCCTTTTTTCGCCATTTTTGTTATTCTTACCACCGTTGTTTGACTTACTAGGGCCGCCAACAACTTTGGATGACTCTTCTTTTTTGTCCGGATCAGCGTTTGGGTCTTTTTCGTCATTGGATTCGATTTTTGATAGTTATCCATTGTGACTAGGGTTGTCATTAAGGCTCGAGATTGAGAATCATGCTAGGGAGTACTCCACATCCTCCGCTCAGGACTTGAGGTAAGAAAACTACACCCAAATTGTGGATGGGACTGAGATTCCCTATAAATAAACATATGTGTTATGTAACCTATATATCTGTTATGTGTGATGTGAAAGTATGGCATTAGAGAGTCGGGGCTGATGTTAAGCGTACTGAACGCAACTCAGCCTAAGCGAGCCGGGATCAGCTAATTAACCAGAAGGCTCAACCTAAGCGCACCGAAACCTAAATATTTGTGTTAAAGATTGAATTATATGTTTCGAAGTATATGTTTATTGTTGCCTAATCTATTGCTTGTACTTTGTTGTTGGTTAAACTAGTTGATCTAAAGTTTACTATCCACTTTTTGTTGTTATATATGCTTGTTAATTATGGTTTTCTTGGTGAGCCTTGGCTAATGGGTGCTACATAGTGCATGTAAAGGGAAGGGAAAGCTAGACCAACCATGAGTTGGAGAGCTTTGGCGGTGGAGTGTACATCGGCAGCTGCTCGACCGCCACGGCCGAGGGGATTACAGGGACTAGAGCCCAAACTTGTGTTTTTCCATTTAGAATGGTTACTGTTGTGTTAACTTTTGATGGTTGAATCTGCCATGTAAATACTATTTTTGGGATCACATGTATCAAACTCTTATTTTAATAAAAACCAACCATTTTAAAATCAAAATCTGTTAACCCTAACCTGTCACTTAACTTTAGAAACACATTTATGTTCAAATAACTTGATTAGCAAGTCTTACGCTATTCTAAACACATAATGTAATGATCTTGGTTATCCAGGGTGTTACACTTTGGTATCAGAGCTGTCTAGGTTTACGGGTTCTTGAAGACTGGCTGGGCATGTACACTTGCCGCTAAAGACAAGCTCGACTCAGGGTTTGGTAACCGTATATGTGATTATATGTTTGAGTGTTTAAATGAAGTATAAATGCTTTATCTGCATGATTATTAGGAAGCATGAGATATAATGATAGGGCCTGGCCCATGGCTGCTATGTGTATATGATAGGGCATGCTTATTAGCATTGCTACTGTATGTGAATACTTTTTTTTAAATTCCTGTTGGCACTATGATTGTGTATTGTTGGTTGAGTTTCGGTGTCGAACCGTGGAATAAATGTAAACCTGTTATCATTGCCTAACTAGGTCAGTCATTGACTGCAGATAAACTTGGATAGTTATGCGTCCAAGGCGATCAGTTCGACTAGCCAGCATAGGGGTAGAGGCTAGAGATGATGAGCAGGGCCAGAACCCTCCGCCAGTCCCTGAGAGCTGGCAGCAGTTGCTTATTGATATGAAAACTAGACTTCAGAGTTAGGAAGAAGAGATTCGCCTTTTGAGACAGCAGGCTCCGCCAAGGAGTTCTACACCTAACTTTCCACTTGTTGTGGCACGAGCTGTACAGCTGCCTAAGACTGGGAACAAGTGGGAGCCACTTTATGAATGATTTAGGAGACAACATCCTCCAATCTTTTAGGGAAGACCAGATCCACTCAAGGTTGAACAGTGGATGAGTATGATCACCTCCATCCTGGATTTTATGAGGGTGGAAGGTAATGATAGGCTGGCATGTGCCACCTATATGCTTAGAGAGGATGCCCGCATTTGGTGGGAGGTGGCATCCCAGACTTGAGATGTTTCTAATCTAAGTTGGAATGAGTTCAGAGATTTATTCAATCAGAAATATTACAACGTCACCGTCAGGGTGGCAAAGGTACTAAGTTCATTGGGTTAGTGCAGGGCAGCATGACATTTACTGAGTATGCTCTAAAATTTGACAAGCAAGCAAGTTTGCATTAGATATAGTGCCTACGGATGAAGCTAGGCAGGACAGGTTTGTTTGAGGGCTTAATGCTATGATAGCCCGAGATTTGAGGATCTCATCAGTACTTGGGGAGACGACTTATGCCTAGGCGGTTGAGAAGGCCATCACTACTGAGGAGGCATAGAACAAGATTTGGAGGGAAAACGCTGCGAGACGGGATGTTCATAGGGAAATACCTTCATTTATAGGGTTTTGTAGGAGCGGAGGCCCCAGTGATTAGAAGAGGAAGACCCCTAACACATCGACCACTGCTGGTCCTGATAAGAGGGGCCGGGGTGGCCAGAGTAGGTGCCAGGGAGGCAGTGTGTAATGCCCCAAATTTCCTAATAGGGTTTAGGACCTTGATTAGGAGGCCGGGAGGGCCATAATTGATTTATTAGGCCATTAAATAATTATATACATGTTTATGTGAATTATACTATAATATGATGATAAATGCATGCATATGGGTCCATTTTTAATTATAAGGGCATTTTGGTAATTTGGCCTGTTGAGGACGTAATTGTGTAGTTTCATGCATGTGGGTGAATTATGAATAATACTACATTATATGTGGATTTGTTCAGGCCATTCAACATGAGACAATCATGGAATGCAAGTTTTCGGTCTGGTCATAACAGGGTTAATCTCGGGGCTCGGGGTGAGTCTTGAGGTGATTTGAGGATTAGAACATTACCGGGAATTATAGGGTAATGGGATATGATTTATTATCATTTAAGAATATTGGAAGTATAGGGAATTGGAGGGTGTTAATTATAATTAACAAGATAGGTGGGAAATGACGACTTTGCCCTTGGGGCTGTTAAGAAAATAAATATGACCTAGGGGCATTTTGGTCTTTTGACCTTAAGATATATATCAGCCATAGGAATCTGTAAAAAACTTAAGCAAAAACAGAACAATTGGTTTCTTCTCCCGTTCATCTTCTCCTTCTCCTTCCTTTTGAATTTTTGAAGTTCCATTTGAGGATTCAAGCTAGGGACTCAAGCCTTGAGGGTTTAGGATTGTGTTCAGCCATTGAAGAGGGTTTAATCTTGAGCTTGAGGTAAGATTTAGCCATGAAATTGCGGGTTTTTACTTTGTTTTGAAGTTAGTTTTGAGTTAGAACTTTTGATTATAGAATTGAGTAATTGGTGTGGTTTTATTGTGGTTCAAAGCTTGGGTTTTGTTGTTGGAATGTTGATTGTGTTGTGGTGATGCTTGGTTTGGATTTGGAGATGTTTTGGTAAGTTTTAGAAGGATTAAAAGAGGGAAAAAATGAGGTTTTGATGGGAGAAAACAGAGGTTTTTGGCTGATGGGGAGGCAATGCCGTGACGATTGGGAGGCAATGCTGCGGCATTGGGTGCAGGAGCTTGAGGCTGGCGCCTCTGTTTGGGAGGCAGGCCACGGCATGGTGAATGTAGGGCCGCGGCCCTTAAGAGCATTTTTGGCCAGAAATGTGTTTTTGTCATGGGAACTCAAACCTTGGGCCTCAGGATCGTTCCTACTACCCGGTTTAGTGGGATTTGATGTCCTGGAAGCTAGGTCTTGGTCCGGGAACCTTTTATTGATTTATTTTACTGATGGAATCCCATATTTGGTTATGACTAGGTGACTGCTAAGGGATTAAAGGATCGATCGTTCTCAAGGGTCTTTCATTTGTTATTTCTCGCTTGAACCAGAGGTAAGAAAACTGCACCCAGTATGTGATGCATGTGATGTACGAGAAACATGTGGTTAGGGCATGCCATGAATGTTGAATATGAGATTGATCAGAGCTTGAGTCTTTGTGTTTGTGCATGATCTTAATTATGCTAGCAATTGTTTAGTAAGCATGCTGAATGCCCTGCATTTGGATATTTGACATATGATATATGCCTGGTAGCATTGCTTGTGTGTGGCACTGACTTACTAGTCAGAATCGGCAATGGTGTCAGAACTGACTGTGAAGCTGTGACTTACTAGTCAAGTTCAATAGTAGTACTGAGCACTAGTCATTTGTTTATTGACCTAAGAGTCAGGAGCTGCATAAGCGTCATGAACGCAGAGCCGATAAAATATTAGATCTAATTGACATCTGCATTGGATGACTCATCATGAGCATTGATGCCGGACCGACCTCAAGTTTGATGAAAACTAAAAGCGCTTGTCCAATCTAAAGGCTAGTCACTTACAGCCAGAGTCAGAAAGACTAAGGTGACCTACACGTCACATGGCATATTGAATTACTAGTCATCTGACCGAGACTGACTTACTAGTCATCTGACAGAGATTGACTTACTAGTCATCTGACCAGGATTGACTTACTATTCATTTAACCGAGATTGACTTACTAGACATCTAACAGAGATTGACTTACTAGTCATCTGACCGGGATTGACTAACTAGTCATCTGACCGAGATTGACTTACTAGTCATCTGACCGGGATTGACTAACTAGTCATCTGACCGAGATTGACTTACTAGTCATCTGACTAGGATTGACTTACTAGTTATCTGACCGAGATTGACTTACTAGTCATCTGACCAGAATAGACTTACTAGTCATCTACCTCAGATTGAAAGACTTACTAGTCATCTACTCAGAGCGCAGGACTCCACAAACATTTATTTGTACCTACTTGCATGCGTGATTAAGGCTATTATTGCTAGGCATGCACATTATGATTTGATGACATGTTATTACTGTTCATGAGCATATTGAGTTTTCTTGCTGGGCTTCGGCTCACGGGTGCTATGTGGTGCAGGTAAAGGAAAAAGAAAGCTGGACCGTCCTTGAGTTGGAGAGCTTAGGTGACGATGTGTACATATGTGGTTGCTCGACCACCACGGCCGAGGGTTTGAAGAGGAACTAGGGTTAAACCCTATTTTGCCGCTTAGGTCAGCTGATTATAAATATTTTGTTGTAATTAACCTTTAAATTATATTTTTGGGATCCCAATGTATATGGTAAACGATTTAATGAAACATTATATCTTAACCAAAAATTTTAACCCTAAACCGCTAATCATACTTAGTTACACGATTATGGCCAAATGACTTGATTAGCAAGTTTAACATTGTTTAAAATATGCACTGTAACGTTCCCTGAAGTTTAGGGCATTACACAGTGAGTCATGGAGGAGCTACCTGGAGTGTGCTAGATGCAGGAAGCGCCATCTGGGTGAATGCCGGGCAAAGGCTTGTTACTTGTGTGGGGTGATTGGACACCTCAAGAAGGATTTCCTGACGTTGAAGAAAGAGGAACGAGGGAAGGCGGATAGCTTGACTCCAGCTCGAGTGTTTGCCTTGACATAGGCAGAGGCTGAGGCTAGTCCCTCGGTAGTCACAGTTCAACTTTCTAGTGTTGGCTCTTCATATACTGTATTGATTGACTCTAGTGCTACACAATCATTTGTTTCTAGTAAAGTGATTAATAGATTGTGTAGACCTAGTGAGTATTATACTATGAGATTTGGGACTATACTGCCTACAGGGGAGCTAGAGCACTGTTAGTGATGGTGGATAGTAGGGAACTATCAGTAGATTTGATAGAGTTGGGTATGGATGATTTTGATATGATTTTGTGGATGGATTGGCTAGTCAGATATGAGGCCACTATAGATTATAGGAAGAAGATGGTGACTTTTGAGCTAGAGGGTGAGGACCCCTTTGTTTTTGTGGGTACTATGCACAGACCCCGCATTCCTATGATATCGACGTTAAGGGCTAGGGACCTATTAAAAGGAGGTTGTATAGGTTTTCTAGCTAATGTGATGGATATCACTAGAGTTACACCAGTAGGGCCGGGAAAGAATAGACTGGTATGCGAGTTCTTGGATGGGTTTCCTGAGGATTTACCGGGATTGCTGTCACACAAGGAAATTCAGTTTGTCATTGAGTTAGCACTGGGTACATAGCCAGTGTCGAGGAACCATATAGGATGGCTCCTGTAGACCTAAAAGAGTTGAAGATACAGTTACAAGAATTATTGGATTTGGGATTCATCATACCTAGCTACTCATCACCGAGTGCTCCGGTTTTATTTGTAAAGAAGAAGGATGGGACTCTGAAAATGTGTATAGACTATAGGGAGTTGAACAAGTTAACTATCAAGAACAAGTATCCCCTACCGAGGATAGATGACCTGTTCGATCAATTGCAGGGTAAGACAGTATTCTCGAAGATTGATCTTCGATCTGGTTATCACTAGGGATTGGCCAGTGGAGACGGGATTAAGGTACATCCGGCCAAGGTAGAAGCAGTTAGGGATTGGCCGAGGCCAAGGAACGCCTTTGAGGTTAGGAGTTTCCTTGGACTAGCCGGATACTATAGACGGTTTGTGGAAGGGTTTTCAAAGATTGCCACACCATTGACTGAGTTGACGTGGAAGAATTTGAAGTTCACCTGGTCAAGAAAATGTAAGGGTAGCTTCTAGGAGTTGAAGCGACGATTGATTACTGCTCCTTTGTTGAGTCTTCCTTCTGAGGAAGACCGGGGTTGGGATGCGTGTTGATGCAGAATGAGAGGGCACTACACCAAATACCCCTTTTCATAACATATGAATATAATACTAATGAAAAAGTATTATCATATACTTATATATATGTGGAAAAGTAATAGAAAAAAAGGCAGTAATTTATTTTGGGTGCTCGGCACTTGTAAAAGTTATATTTTTTCAGACTAATTCCTTCTTCATTTTCTGAAGAAGAAGTGAATCCCCTGCTTCGGCTTCAGCCACCATTTTTCTTCTTCGGCCACGGTGTCTCCGACGTCAATCCCTTGCTTCAGCTTCAAATCTCGGCTTCATATCTCCTCCATCCCTCAAATCTCCTCTCTTTCTCTCTCTCATCTTTCTCTCTCTCGGTCACTCCGTTTCCAGTCATTGGCCTCTCTCCCTCACACCGACGACATCGTGCCTCTCTCCCTCACGCCGACGACAAGGGATCAGGATCTCAGCTAGGGAGAAGACGCCGCAGGGTCAAGCATCAGCGATATTCGACAGGTGAAGAGTAGATTTGGTAATCACTCTCTCATTTATGAATTATTTCTTTCAGTATTTTTCTTTTTCTTTTGTGATTTTTCGGTAACTATAAACAAATTTTTTGCCTGGTATTTAGCTCTCTCTCTCAACTATTCTTCAATTTTATTAGTTTATTTATGTTATTTATATATTTTGTTATTTTGTTGTCAACTTTGGGTTTTACTTTG
Organism: Humulus lupulus; assembly: GCF_963169125.1. Classification (NCBI taxonomy): domain Eukaryota; kingdom Viridiplantae; phylum Streptophyta; class Magnoliopsida; order Rosales; family Cannabaceae; genus Humulus; species Humulus lupulus. The sequence continues at coordinate 65,464,524 of NC_084797.1, read as the reverse complement.
TATTTTTAAGTTTCGACATCCTCAGTTCTAGAATAATCAACCCAGAACTCCTAATTGTAGCCAACATATGTCAATTCTACCTTATCATGGAATATCATTCATGGTTGGATTCAAATCCAAATTTTAGTATTTTATACAACACGTATGTCTGTTAAGTATACATTATTATGTCCTTATATGACCAATTATTTTCTTACAGGAAGTGGTATAATTAGCCAAGATATCTCAAAGTCTTCTAGTTATTATGTTGTAATGGGTAACTTGAATTCAGAAGATGTGGAGGTATTTCTTTGAACATGTAAATATATTTCATAGTTGTTTCATTGGTCTCTTGCTAAACCGTAAAATTTGTGGAGACAAGAAACTCTAGCATATTGCTAAGTAAGACCCCTTAATAATCAAACCTACAAGGCCTGGTCACGTAATCTACTTGTCACAAGTTCTTGTTTGATATCTCTATAAACTCAAAATTAATTTGTTTACTAGCTGGTTACAGTTAAGAGAATTATAAGCATTTCTAACTTGTGGTCAATTAATTAAAAGTTGGTTGCTTAAAAGTGCTAAGTCTTTTGAAAATGACTAAGTTTTAAATGCTCTCCAGCTTCATCAGCATGATCAGTTCTAACAAGTAAAGCCCTGTGAAATTAATTATAGCTTATAAGTGTTATCATGATGAATGCCAAAAAAATGGAAGGAAAATTTATACACCTATATCTGATATTTACATTATACATTTATATATGTATATATTTTCCTGAGAGGTGCAGCTGAATGTTTGTTTATTTTGCATGAATTTTCATTGCAGTGAAGTTTTTTCCTTTCTAGTTCGTTATGGGAATAGAGAATTGATTTAAAGTAAATAAAATAAAGGTTGTAGTTATGTTTCTAATGGTCCCCTAATTGTGATTTCATTGATAGTTATTTAATTTTACTTGTTTTTCAGTTCCTTCTTGACTTTTTCTCAAACACCATAGGTGTTTGATGATTTCATCATGTGGATAACCAAAAAATGAAGAAAGGAAAAAGAACTTAGTTTTAGCTTCAGAAAAAACAGAAAGAAGTGGACACTCACTTAGAGAGAAATTCCCAGAAAATGAAGACCACTATTTTGGCCAATGATGGTTCTTGTAGAAATACATTGAACAAGAAAGTTGGGCAGACCCACATACCATTTTTTGTCTCACTATTGCCCACATCCCATTTTCTATCTTTTTTTCCTTATTCATTGTTTGGGTACTGTTTGATTAAACTTTGGGAGTTTCCTATGTAATTTTGAATCATTCTTTATGTTCCATCCTCCACTCTATACCATAAAAAGAACCTCTGTTTTTGACATAAACCACCCTCTTTGCAAAAGCTAAATTTGAAGCCTGCATTTTGTTGACCATAAGGGAAACCAAAAAAAATCTTGAAGCACCTATAATTTAGGATGTAAATCCAGTTGTTGATCAGTGGATTTGAGAAAATGTATTTCACTAAATGCCCAGGTTTGCTATATGTTTGGTCTCTAACAGTAGGCTGTAGACTTGTAGATTTCTCAATATGATCTGATTTTTATTTTAGTGTTTTGTGCATAGATATGCTGCTGCTTTTGCACAATTTAAAGTGCGTAAATTAACTTCTCCCTCTCTTTATCTCTCTTAATTCTCTTGTTTTTTATCGCACTTGGTATGCATATCATATACGCATATTTGTTGATTGATTATCGAATTTATATAGGTTCCAGGGAATGAGAATCCTTCTACTCTCATTTCCTTTGCAACAAAGACTTTTAATGCTGGCCAAATTACATCAAAGTTGCATGTTATAGAGCTTGGTGCCAAAGCAGGTTAGCTTAGTATTATTTAATTCAACCCCTTTATTAAAAAAGACAAATATGTTTGATAGGTCTAGAGTCTTAATCAGAAATTTATTCCTATCTTTCTGTTTTGATGAATAATTTCTCTATTTTAACGTTGCAAACTTATTGGCAGGATTATAATTATACCCTTTCTACAACACATAATTATAACTCTATTAAAAAAGTATTATAATTACACCAATTTACACCATTATTTACATTGGGCTTTCAATGGAATTTTGAGTATCACGACCGAATAAAACACATACTCATATTGGGATCATTTTACATCATTTCTTTCTCTCTCTTCAATCACTCTTTCGGTTTTTCCAAAACCCTCAATCTCTTTCTTCAATTTCTCTTCATCTCCCCCGGATCTGATTGAATCGCTCCAGTCAACTCTCTCGCGACCTAGCCCGGCGTTCTTTCTACTCCAGTCAATTCTCTCGCGAAATTTCTCCTTTAGAAGAGAGTCCTGAATCTTTTTCAACTTTTGATTTGATTATTTTTCGACTTTTAATTTGGTTATGCATAGTGGTCTCTACATTTATTTTGCTTGATATTGCTATGAGATCATTTTTTCCTCAAGGAAAAAGTCTCTGTTCATTGTATCTCCCTGTCTCTCGCCTGTTGTCGTGAGATCATTTGTTCCTCAACTGATGATGTCTCATTGTTTATGCTTATTGTTGGGCTTTATTTCTCCTTTTTTCTTGTGAGCGTTGCATTCTTTGCTTGGTGATAACTTGAGCTATCCAAACTACATGATACTTGAAAGCCCATAAACGAATGAGAAGCAAATAGTTAATGAGTGAGGAGACTAGCTTAAAGGATTAAGTTGAATAGTATCAAATGTTACATTTTGAGCCACTAGATCACGCGCTCTATAATACTTATTGGCTTTGAGAATTGTTATTTGTAACTCATTCACTTGCCTATATGAAAATAGAAGTTGAATATGTTTCAGTTTTAACATTTTTTTGTTTTATTATTTATTGGCGTTGAAACAAATTGCAGGCGAAAAATATGCAAAATCCAGAGTTGTTGTGGGACTTCTATGTGTAGTAGTAACTCCCTTCTATTTATTTTGGTTGTTTTTTGAATAATTGGAATGCGGTTCTTTTGATTGTATGTATAATATGTTTAATAAATTCAGTCAATGTATTTGTGTTTAATGAAGCATAGGCAATCCACAATCGAGAGAAAATTTATGAAACGAGAACATTAATTTTCATTCTTAATTTTTCAAATTTATATTATTTGATACAAGATTTATACATCCTGTAGCATGTTTAATTATTGAGATTATAAAGTACTTCAATACAGTTCAGTGGAACCTGTAGAGTTACTTAAGTGCTGTTTGTAGAACTGATAATGAAATGATTCAATTGCCTTCTTTGACAGGTGTGTTCTATAGAGCAGTCAGCTGATGAGTTGAAAGATCGTTGCCAAAAATTATTTAAAGGTTGTAAGAAGTTTATGTAAGTGTTTCAACATTACTCACACACAAATTCCAATGAGAAAAGTTGATTTATTTATTTATTTTTTGAATTTTTCAGAATGTTGAAAATGGTCTTGTTTTGGTGAAACAGAAAGTAGTGAGAGTGAAGTTTAGATTCTTTCCAGGAGTTCAAATAGGAATTGTGGAGAAAATGTACAGGCTTAAGTTTCAATACACTTTAATGAGAATTGATTTCAATAACTCAAATCGACTCCTAATAAAGGTAGTTAAAACCGACTAGACTTCTAACAATATGATCTTTTACTAACTAACATTATTCTTGATCTGACAACAGAATAGCCAAAGTACCCCAGGTAGTTAAAACAAACTAGAATTCTAACAATGTGTTCTTTTACTAACATTACTCTTGATCTGACTTAAACACATTAAACTTTTGATGATTAAAGTCTTAAAAGTTTCTTTTCTTTATGATTTATTTAGATCAGAGGAACAACGTATACTAATTTTTTTTTATTCAGTAGTACCTCAACAAGCCTTCTAGTTCTAAAGATACTGATAATTTTATTATATAAAGAAAGCTATTCTTAGATAAAGAAAGTCCAAATGCTCTGAAGTTTTCTTTTGGGAAAGACTGAGGAGCACCATGCTTTAACATCATATAGTAATATATACAAAGTGATAAAAGAATATCATCAATTTTACTCACAAAGAAGACATTAAAAATGTTTGGTTTAAAATTATGAAATAGCGAAATACTTCCAAGAAATATGATTAGTACAAGTACATAATGAAAAAAGTTGGCAGCATTTGAGGGATTAAACTATAGCAATGAAAGAAAAAAAAAATATATGGGATAATATATCCTCATCAGTCATCAACCTTCTGCAGGTTTTGGAAACTAAACAAAGAGATTTTCATCCCTCACATCAAGCTTTCCAATTACAATATATAACTAGAACAACAATCAAATAGGTAGAAAAATGTAGAACCTCTCTTGCCATGGCAAGTTACCAACAAAAAAGATCTTTTTGTTGGATTGATTTTTAGCTGATGAGAGTCATAATTTGTAATTTGTATTATATATGCAAAATGGTGATTGGAAACTTTTTAGACCTATTATATTAGAGAAGAGAGATAATGATAACACGTTCTATCTTTTTTAAGGTGTTTAATAGTAATTAACAAAATAATTTATATATATACAGCTATATATATACTTTTTTTAGATACCAACCCAGCTAGTTTAAACAGTCTAAAAGAGAATTATTGGAAGAGGGAATCTTGTAAATTCATTAATGTTTGGACTGTATAGTTACCCATTAACAATTAATATCGATCAAACTTTGCAAGCATTTAATTTGGATTATCATTTTTCCAACTTAGTTGAGCACTGCATCTCTCTTCTGTTTTATTTAATTGTGGCCGTCTCAAACAATTTATGCCATCAAGGGGTTTGCATCAAAGGAGATCCACTGTCCCCTATCTCTTTATTATATGTAGTGAAGTGCTGTCTTGCTTGCTGCTCAGAAAAGACAACCTCTTTTTGTTTGATTCTAAGTTTATTTATTTATTTTTTTAGTTTCTTGAACTTTGGGAACTGCATGTGTAAAATACTCCAGAGTATGCTGATTTGTTTGAGCCTAAGTTCATTTCTTTTTGTTTAGTTTCTTGAACTTTGGGAGCTGCATGTGTAAAACTCTATGTTTATTACAGATTGATGCTAATTATTATAGATTGATGCTAATTATTTGTTTCTCGGTAGTAAAACTCGTAGTTTATGATTTGAATAATGCTTTATCAACCTTCTATGCGTAGACTCACAATTTGACTACTCATTGAATTCATATTTGACTTATTATATTATATCTTATTACATTGTAAAGGTGTTTATGTGATGAGATGAATTTCAAAGAAACTTTTTTGGCAACAGTTTGCAAGAGGTATGCCTCTAACTTTTATTTTAATACTATGAAAATGTTAGAGGAGTTTGAATATCTTAAATATTCATCCATAGTGTAGTAGGTTATGGGATTGTTACTGTGTGCTACGGTGTAACGGAAGGTTGAGAACTTGTGTGTTTTAGTGAAATAGGATCTAAGAAATTTGTGTGCTGCAAAGAAAACTTGTGTGTTGTTTGAATTGATATTGGCAGATGGTTGGTTGCTAGTGTAGGGAAAATGTTGTTCGATTTTATGTAGACTTGTCTATGATTATCCTATAATTGAATTGTGTTTGTTTGTTTGATTGGATTCATTATAACATATACTTGTATGAATGTACTTATTGCGTGTTGGCATACACATATAGCATAGCCTTTTCTACTTCTTGTTTTATATATGTTCGTTTTCTTCTTGTCCCTTCTCACAGAAGAAAGGTTTCAAAAAGGAAGATATATAGGCTCTTATTACCAACTTTGGACATCATTTTTGGTGTCATTTTGCTAAAAATAAATATGAATGTATTGGTTATTATGTTACAATTTTAGTGTTTGAATGATTCTCATATTGGTTATTATCTATTATGTATTGGTTATTGGTTATTATGTTACAATTGTAGTGTCATAATAACTGATCAATTTGATATAATGGTGATAACTATTCAGATTTTGTGAGTTTTGGAATTAGAATGGATGTTTGTATGTAGGCTAAACTTATATATATATAGTGTATTTGTGTTAATTAATGTTTGTATCGATTTGTTTGTAAGTTTTTTTGTTTGAATGCTTTTGATGGTCTTGCTTGCTTTTTTAAAGTATATATTACTAAGCTTTTAAATAATGCCTTGGAGGTGTTTGAGTATTATTTTGGTAGAAGTTTTAGACTTTCTATCATATATGAAGTATGTTGAGTATTATTAATAAAGTGTGTTATGTACATTACCAATTCCTCACTTTGCTTGCTGTTTCATGGGTTTATACTTCATCATTATTTGCGTGTATTTGTATGTCTTTGGCACTGACTCCCACGTCAAAATAGCATTTTTTTGTTATATTTTTTATTATAAGAAATTATTCATCATGTTAAAAAGGAAAACTTGCTTTTACAGTAATGAAATTTATGTTACTTTTGTTATTCTTGAAGCCAATGTGCGGCTGAAATGTGTTTATTTTCCTGTTGTTGAGGTAAAATTATTATATGCATGGCTTTTATTTTTCTGCATATAGTTGAGGAACTAAACTGAAAAAGGGTTTCTCAGGGAAAAGAGAATATTGATAAGATTTTGAAAAAGTTAAAAGATGAAGGACATCAAGTCTCTAAAAATTATAAAACCTTTAAACGTGTTTCTGTTCGGCGACTTGGTCGCCTCATACCAGATGCCCGCTAGGTGGATTTTTGTTCTTCTCATTTTTTTTTATTATAATATCCTGGAATCTTCATACATCTATTGAGAAATAACTAGTTCTACTTGAAACTAAGAATTTACTATTGGCATGAAATATATTAATTGTAAGAGACCCTAGAGATTTTCAATTGAGATTAGTCTAGTCATTTCTTGAAGATGAAGATAAATGTTATCTTAATTGTCTTTCCTATACTAATTCGTTGAAAAGATACTATATGTTTTGATGTGGAATGCTCAATTTATGACTATTCTTTACTCTTTTTGGAACATATGTAATTATATTACTTTTGTTTGAGTTCCTATGCCAACATATTTAGTAATGTATTAGTTAGTTGACATAATAATAATGCCTTGCATTAGTTGAACTGGGTATAAGTTAACATTAGCATATTCAGTTCTTGCACATTGCATATTTCAGTGAACAACTCTTTAAGATTTGATTAGTTTATTCTTAACCATGTTAGAGTTCTTGAACTTGGTTGACAGAATTGATTGGTGGTTTCACAGTTATTCTATGGATGTAAACCTTGCTTTTCTTATTTTCTTGCAATTACACTTTTCTAAACTCCTTTCTCCCCACAGCTAAGTTGTGATTTTCTGCTCTGTGTTTCATTTTCAAATTTTTTGACTGGCGTTACGTTTGTGGAACTGAGATTGGCTTTTAAATTATTTTCCAATTTCTTACTAAACCTAGTGATAAAGAAATAAACTATTGTTTTTCCACACTTTCTAGAAATAAAATTGTTATATGCATTTCATGAAACTTATTATTGTTTCATTAGCCAGATCATATTATTAGGAAAATAGAAAGATTTTGAAAAGAATCCAATTCTCATTACTCAATGGAATAGCTTACAATAAATTGTATATACAAGAGTTAATTAAGAAGGTTAGCTGTACAATTAACAACCAAATCTAACTAAAAGCTAAAAACATAATACAAACTATATATTTTCTCTACTACTACATGCATAGAGTATATATTAATGTTCCATTATAAGGTAACTAATTAATTACAATGTTTAATACTCCCCTCAAGATGGAGTGTGTGTATAAATTTTTTACACTCATCTTGGATTGATCTCAAGTTTGAACTAACCCTGAGATCATTATTTTAGATCTCAAAGCTTGAAAAATAGTAAGTTTAGTAGGTTTAAATGTGTTTTAATCTTGTGCTGATGTGAATTAATTCTTATTCTGTATATATAGCTTTTGTCTCTGGATAGATATACATGTACCTTTTGCAAATCTAAAATTTAGAAAGAAAAGTTGCAATTTATTTACTATATACATATACGTGTAAATGAATTATTGAATTCTATAGAAAACAAAATATGACAAAGAATGAAGTTATTCCAAGAGGTACATTTTCATACTAAAAAAAGAACCAATGTCTTATAATTTAGTGTTTGGTTTCTTTGTTTGCTTTGGTGTAGTTGTGAATTCATTATTTTGTATGTGGTGTCCTCTCTTGGAAATAATTTCCATAGCATGCTAGATAATAACAATAAAATATTTCTTTGTTTATTTTGCATATGTGACAAGCGAAATAGAAAATGATACTTAATTTTGAAGGCTTTGTGTTGGACAACTGTAGAATATTTTGTGCTGAAAGTAGTAACTTTTCAATATGTTGAATATTTAAGACTACTTAAATACTTAAAGAACATTTTGTTGTTGATGATAGTGTTGAATGTTTTAAACTAATTTGTGGATTGTTAATACAATTTTGAATATTTTTACTTTTTGTTATTTGAAAATCAAGTTCATTTGATGATGCTAGTATATATTAGAAAGCTAATTTTAATTATATAAATAAAAAATAAAAATATAATAGAATAAATTAGTGTTATATAAATGAATATATAATGAGAATTTAAACTTATCTAAATATTAAAATAATACGAAAAATGTGTTATAATATCTATTACAATAACACTTTTTATAAGTAAAGAATTTTGTTATGCAAACCTCGTTATATAACACAGAAAATGTGTTATACTAAAGTGTAGTGTAACACAAATTTATAAGTATTGAAATGTGTTATATAATCGACTATAAATAATATAATTAAACACTTATCTATTTATTAAAATAACACAGAAAGTGTGTTATCGTTGACAGTATAATAACACATCTGTATAACAATGATAAAGTGTTATGTAAAGTACCTTTACCTACGATAACATAGTCGGTCTTAACACGTCAAAAAGTGTTATGGTATGTTTTGATAACACATTTTTGGTCTTATTAAAAGCATTTTTTCTTGTAGTGGGGTTATTGCTTATGTGTCGCGACAACTGATGGAATATGAGCAGCGGTACCTACACATGATTTGGAACTACCAGCAGTGGTGTTCGCACTGAATGTATGGTGACATTGTTTGTATGGAGAAAAGTGCGAGATATACAATGATCATAAGAGTTTTAAGTATTTCTTCACCCTGAAGGAATTAAATATGAGACATAGAAGTTTGCTAGAATTGGTGAAGGATTATGACTGTGAAATACTTTACCACCCAGAAAAAGCCAATGTAGTGGCAGATGCGTTGAGCCGGAGGCAGATATAGAAGGATTAGCCAAGGGGATGACTAGAGCAAGGACAGAGTTGGTTGTGGGCCAGTTGGCCAATATTACTTTACAATCTACCCTCTTGGAGAGGATAAGAGAGGGTCAGGTGGGTGATGTGCAGCTGTAGGAGGTTAGAGGGAATGTCCTAGCTGGAGTGGCTAAGGATTATTCCATTTCAGAGACGGGTTTACTGCGGTACATTGATCATATTTGTGTTCCGATGGATATGGGTATTAGATGAAAGATAATTGATGAATCCTATACTACACCATACTCAGTCCATCCAGGAACCATGAAGATGTACTAGGATCTATGGACTTGATATTGGTGGCCTGGGATGAAGAAGGATGTGGTTGAATACGTAGCCAAGTGTTTAACCTGTCAGCAAGTAAAGGCTGGACACCTACAACCAGCCGGGTTGTTACATCCTTTAGGTATTCTCGAGTGGAAGTGAGAAGATATTACCATGGATTTTGTGGGAGGTTTACCCAGGACGGTGGGGCAACATGACTTGATGTGGATGATAGTAGACAGGTACACCAAGTTAGCTTGCTTTTTGCCACTGAGGAAAACCTATACTGTGGATTAGTATGCAGAGTTGTATGTGAGGGAGATTGTACGAGTGCATGGGGTTCCTAAGCCTATAGTATCGGACCGGGATCCCATATTTTCCTCCAAGTTTTGGGGTCGTTTACAAAAGGCTATGGGAACCCAGTTGAAGTTCAATACAACCTTTCATTCTCAGACAGATGTGCAGTCTAAGAGGACAATCCATATATTGAAGGACATGCTTAGAGCACGTGTGTTAGACTTCGAGGGGTTTTGGAGTAAGTAACTCCTGTTGATTGAGTTTTCGTACAACAACATTTATTAATCAATGATTGGAGTAGTTCCATACGAGATGTTATATGGAAGGAAATGTAGATCACCCATTCATTGGGATGAGATGGGGGAAAGGAAGTATTTGGGACCAGAGATGGTTTAGAATACCAATGAAACTATTGAGAAGATTAGAGCTCGAATGCTCGCTTCTCTTTGCAGAGAGAAAAGCTACGCTGATCCTAAGCGTAGGGATGTGGAGTTCCAGGTGGGGGACCACATGTTTCTGTGAGTTTCACCATTGCGAGGGGTGAGGAGATTTGGGAAAAAGGGCAAGCTGAGCCCTAGATTCGTAGGACCTTTAGAGATCCTGGAAAGGATCGGGCAGGTGGCCTACAGATTGGCTCTACCCCCACCGCTTTTAGGAGTTCATGATGTGTTCCACATCTCTATGCTTCAGAAGTATGTATCCGATACGACCCATGTATTGGGGTATGAGGATTTGGAGCTACAAACAAATTTTTCATATGAGGAGCGACCAGTTCAGATCCTAAACATAAAGGATAAGGTTCTGAGGAACAAGAAGATTCCTCTATTCAAAGTCTTATGGAGGAAAAACAAGGTCGAGGAAGCAACCTGGGAGCTAGAGTCGACTATACGGCATGAGGCGATCCTAGTGAGTTGATTAGAAGAATAGTCATAGCAGGGTTTAATACCCGGCTCAGGGTGAGCTTAGAGGTATTTTGGGAAGTGTAACATATATTTGGGGTTTATCGAGTAACGAGTAAGTGTTTGGTGATTAGTTGGGCATGTCGGGATTAATTGAGAATTTGTAGGACGGCTCAAGAAATTAGCAGGAAACGGGGCATTGACCATTTAGCCCTTATGGGCAACAAGAGGGATAGGTTATATGAGGGGCAATCTAGTCTTTTGGTTAAGGGATATAGTAAAATTAAACTCTAGGAAATAACCAGAACATAGTGGATTTAGGCTGATCTACAAATGATCATCTATTATGACAAGAATTAAATCTTTACATCGACTGCCAAGTTTATAAAGATAATTAATTATCATCAGTTCTGTCATATATAATCTCTATTATATACAGCTCAATTACTAAGATGTCTATCCACATCACTAATCTTAATCTAGATCACTTGCATCTCGTATGCTTAGCAAACCATACTAGTAACAATTCATTAAAGATTCCTTACTTTAATATGTTACAGACTATTTTATTCATTATATATGATATTAATTCTCTCGTACTAATACAAGATCATATTCTCATGAATGAATAGGGAATTTTCTTGATATTATTATTAATTCAAACAATAATTATAACATTCAAATATAATAAAATTGTACTTTTATTTAAAACTAATAAAATGTCTTTACATGCTTTTAGGGAATTAATCCTAACAATGTCCCACTTGCCCTCAAAGCAAGTGAGACATTTCCCTTAATCCCATATTGCGCATGTGACCCATGAACGACTTTGCAGGAAGTGTCTTGGTTAACGAGTTAGTCAGGTTCTGTTCTGACGCTGTCTTCATAACAGTCACATCACCTCGGTGTACAATATCTCTTACCAGATGGTATTTCCATTCTATATGCTTCCCTAGGTTCTTTGGAATTAGCTACTGCTCCATTGTTGACACATTACAGGATTAGTGGCTTATTCATATCTGGAATAACTTCTAGATCAGTGTAGAACTTCCTCAACCAAACCGCTTCCTTAGCTGCTTCTCAAGCCGCTATGTATTCGGATTCCATGGTTGAATCAGCTATGCTGGATTGCTTAATGCTTCTCCAGACCACAACTCCTCCACTAAGAGTGAACACTGTCTTTGTCTGATTGGAAATCAGAGTCAGTGTATCCAGTAGGGTTTATCTCACCCGCTGAATATACCAGCATATAGTCTCTCACTCTCCTAAGATACTTGAGAATGTGCTTTACTACAATCTAGTGTTCGAAACTAGGATTTGATTGATAACAAATTACAATCCCAACTGCAAAGTATATGTCGGGCCTAGTACACAACAAAACATACATCAGACTCCCAACTGCTGAAGCATAGGGATACTTTCTCATATCCTCTTCCTCTTGAGGTGTCTTGGGAAATTGTTCCTTGGAGAGAGCAATTCCATGTCTGGTCGGTAATTGACCTTTCTTGGAATTCTCCATCGAGAACCTTTCAAAAACCTTATCTATATAATTAGCCTCAGAAAGTGCCAAGAGCTTGTTCTTCCTATCACTTAGGATTTGGATTCCTAGAACGTAGCTTGCCTCGCCCAAATCTTTCATTTGGAACTTTTTAGCTAACCATTTCTTTACGTTTGACAATGTCTCTAAATTTTTCCCAATGAGCAAAATGTCATCAACGTAAAGAACTAAGAAAACCACCACTTTTCCTTTGATTTATTTATCCACACATGCTTCGTCGACATTCTGTTCGAAGCCATATGTGTTAATTGTTTCATCAAAAGTGATATTCTAAGATCTAGATGCTTGATTTAATCTATAAATGGATTTCAGCAACTTGCACACCTTTTATCTTCCCCTTTCCTTACGAACCCTTCTGGTTGTACCATATAGATACTTTCATCAAGAGAGCCATTTAGAAACATTGTCTTGATGTCCATTTGCCATATCTCATAATCATTGGCAACCACTATGGATAAGAGGATACGAATGGATTTGAGCATGGCCACAAGAGAAAATGTTTCTTCATAATCAACACCTTCTCTCTGAGTCTAACCTTTGGCTACAAGCCTTACTTTGAAAGTCTCTACTTTCCCATCTACACCTCTTTTCTTCTTGTGTATCCACTTACACCATATGGGCCTGACATCTTCAGGTGGATCCACAAGTTCCCAGATAGAATTGGAATACATTAGTTCTATTTCTTGGTTCATGGCTTCTTGCCATTTCTCCTTTTTAGGATCATCCATTGCCTCTTTAAAGGTTAATGGATCATCCTTGTCTGTATCAGAAACAAGGACATGTGCCTTATGTTCGTAGCGAACAGGTTGTCTCACAATCCTCCCACTACGACGTTGGACCAGAGTTTCTTTTCCAGGAATCATGGTTTCCTCTGTTTTTGTTTATCATTTAATGATGAAGATGATTGTCATGGAATCTTATTAGCTGTGAGTTCCTCCAATACTACCTTGCTCCGAGGTTTATATTTATTCATATAGTCATGTTCAAGGAAGGTCGCATTTTGGAAACAAATACCTTTTGATCCTTGGGATTATAGAAATAACTACCTCTTGTTTCTAGAGCATATCCAACAAAAATGCACACTTCTGACCTTGATTCAAGTTTCCCTGATTTAGGTCTAAGAATATGAGCAGGACAACCCCAAATGCAAAAAGTGTTCAAACTAGGTTTGTTTCCATTCCACAGTTCCAATGGCATCTTGCTAATGGTCTTAGATGGGACTACATTCAAAATGTATGTCACCGTTTGAAGTGCATATCCCCAGAATGAGAGAGGAAGTGAAGAATAGCTAAACATAGATCTGACCATGTCCAACAAGGTCCTGTTTCTTCTTTCAGAAATACCATTTTGCTGTGGTGTTCCTGGTACAGTGAGTTTGGATAGAATACCATGATCCAGCAAGAAATCCTTGAATTATAAATCCAAATATTCTCCACCTCAATCAGATCAAAGTGTCTTTAGAGTCTTACCTAACTGCTTCTTAGCCTCAACTTTGAATTCTTGAAACTTACCACAGGTTTTAGAACTCCTAAGCAAGTATGACCATATCTTGAGTAATCGTCAATAGAAGTGATGAAATACTCATACCCACCTCATTCTTGTACATTTATTGGACCATAGACATTGCTATGTACAAGCTCCATAGGTTCTTTGGCTCTATTTCCTTTCGCTAAGAAAGGACGATTGGTCATTTTTCCTTCTAGACAAGAGTCACAAATTGGAAGAGTTCCAACTCTTAGTTCTCTCAAAGGTCCATGTTTTGTTAACCGGTTTATCCTATCTATACCTATATGACCAAGTCTAAGATGCCAAAGATATGTGTCATCCTCGTTTGAAACTTTTTGTCTTTTGTTACCTTGCGGTTTTGCTACTTAAATAATTCTGAATTATTGAGCGTTTGCTCATTTGGTTTGAGCATGTACGATTCTTTATTATGTTCTGCTTGACATATTTTGAAACCATTATTTGAAATAACAATCGCATTATTACTAAAAGAAATATCAAAATATTGATCGTGCAACATAGATAAAGAAACTAAGTTTCTAGAAAATCCAGGAATAAAATAAGCATTGTTCCAAAACTAAATAATTGTTCCCAAAATTTAAACGGGCTGTTCCCTTTGCTCTTGCTGAAACGAGCACTCCACTTCCAACTCGCATGGTCACCTCGCCATCTACCAGCTCCCTTGATGACTCAAGTATCTGCATGGAAGAACAAACATGGCTAGTTGCTCCTCAATCTAAAACCCAGGATGACATATCGTCTTCCACTACATAAGCTTCAAGTACAAGTAAATCACATTTACCTTTCTTTTTCAACTCAGAGAGATACTTCTTGCAGTTTCTCTTCTAGTGATCTTCAACTCCACAGTGGAAACATTTTCCTTTTGGTTCTTTCTTCTAGGAGTTGTTGTCAATTTTGTTCTCCTTGGCTTTTGGTGCCTTCTTTCCTTGATTGGACTTTTTGCCCTTTCCTTTGTCCTTATTATTGTTCATCTTTCTCTTCTTAGATTTCTCCTCAGAGTTTGAAGATTTCTCCTCTACCACATTTGCTTCAGTCTCTTTTATAATGGATTTGTTAAGAGACTAAATGTCTGCAATTCATTCTATAGCTGGGTCATGTTGAATTCCAACTTATTCATAATATAGTTGATGGTGAACGCAGAAAAAGCAGGAGTGAGCGATTCCAGTATGATGCTTACTTATGTACGCTCATCAATTATGGCCCCATTTATTTATGCTTTGGGGCAGTGGCAGTGGCCTCTTCATGACATTCCCCAGTCAGGACAAATTTGTGGTTCTCACAGACTAACATAAGATTTAGATTTGATTTCCATCTTATAAAATTATCTCCATTATGTTTTTCAAGTGATAGTAAAGCAGTTATTCGATTGAAACCGTTCGACATTACTGAAATAAATAAAAAACAATAATATTATCATTTGAAAAAATATCAATGTTTTGGAAAGTAAACATGATGCATGAATACAACAATTAAAACACATAAATTAACATTTACTTTTCCATGATAAAACTACCCAACAAATAAAGTGTTGCCTTAGGGTCGGTCAAGTTAAATTTAGATAACTTATAAGACAATCTTATCTTTATAATTTAAAACTTAAAATAACTCTTTATTTTCTCTTTTAAATATAAAGTACCGTTGGTTTGGTCAAGATGCAATTATCCACCGCAAAAGCTTAATTACATCTTTGTAAGTGTTACCCATCATTTCAGATTTCATGACTTAACTTAGAGAATGCCGCCTTAGGGTCGGTCAAGCCTAAAATACATCACTTCCTCCTATCTTCGTAAGAAGCCTACCTTGGTATTGATATGTCTAGAAACCTTCCTTAGGGGGATGGAAACAAAGCCGCCTCAAGGCCCTATTCATATCTCACGGTGTTGTGCTAATAATGGTGACCATGGGTCACATTGAGATGTTCACATTCTCCCACTTACTATTTTAGATTTAATGTGTTTTATTAAACTAATCAATTAATTTCAAATTAATTACTAGTTTATTAATAACCCTATGAATGTAATTAATTAAAAATAATAATTATAAAAGAGCATGTTTCTATAATTAATGTGATTTAAATAATTACCCATTACATTCATATAACTTTACAAAAATGTTTTTACATAAAGTTGGTTATCTTAAAGTCCTATAAAAAAACTATTGCCTTTATTATGGTGTGAGTTACAAGGTTTTAACTAATTTAATACTTAGTAGTTTACATGCAATTGATTTCACAAAAAACAATTTATATAAACAAATATGACAATCCTAGATAATCATGTTTATAAAAGATGCATGATTAATGAGAAATTGTGTCGGGTTTCATGAATGGCATGCAATTGACTACTGCATGATCATGTTATCAATCAAACATCAATGAACATTTATTTAAATAAATATAATAAATAAACAATAAATGATGAACCGAGTACTAATGGGTATTTCTAAGATTTACAACCCTTTGAAAAAATTAGAAATAAAATTGCAATCTAAGCCAATGTAGCTTTCAAGACTCTCCAAGAATGCTCCTCCTCCCCTTTAGGCTTTCTTGCTAATCTTTAGGAACTTTGTTTTGCCCAACTTATTAATTAGAAACAAATTCTCTAATTAATTTAGTTAATTAAAACTAACTTTGAATTAAATAACCATTTTTGTCATCTTATTAACTTAGGTTAATTTCAATAATTAAAGAATCAAATCCAAATAATTATTTAAACTTAAGACATTAAAATATCTTAACAACCTAAAAGTTATTTTATTTTCTAATAAAATAAAATAAGAATAAAAGATATTTTATAAAAACTTAGGAATTAGGGTTTTGGGCACCAAAATGATGCCATAGGGTCGGCGGCAGAAGAAGCCAAGGGATCGGGTGGGTGGTAGGCTGGCGTGCAAGGGCTTGGCCAGGAGCCTGGCGCACAGGCCTAGCAAGCGGGCCTGGCAAATGTTGAGGCCTGCGGGTGCATGCGCGCATGGGCACTGGGTGCATGATGGGAGCCATGGGGCTACACGCGGGGAGCCACGAGGCTGCACGCTGGGAGTTGAGGGCTGCACACTGGGAGCCACGGGCTGGGGTGTCTGGCGCGAGTAGTATTAGGTGGAGGCTCAGGCCTAGGTGTGCGCGAGGGTGAGCAGGGGCACGAGCCATGTGCCTCTTAGGTTCATGGCTCGGGTTTCTCCTCATCTTTGTGTATATATTTTAAATTTTTTTTTTTTTTTACAAAAAACCTATGCCATTTATGGCTTACAGAAGATCTAGAAAAAACAAACAATAAAATCCTAACCCAATAGCATCATATAATTAATGATCCATCATTCAACTATACATTCAAAAAACATATCCATCCATTCGATATACATATCAACATACATATAACAAATGCAAGAAACCCACACAGTATTTAATATATATAAATATATATATGTATAGACTGTTCTGGTACAAATTGTTGGTATTAAATGATCAAATCAAAGGTACGCAATGGAATATATGGACCCATTTTAATAAATATTAATACCAGCCAGGATCATATATGTAACGTCCCAAATTACATAATAAGGCTTACGACCTTGATTAGTGGGCCAGGTATGGAATTATATGCTTATATGATATATTTCTGTATGATTATGTGATTATGTGAGTTATATGATAATATCACACGTTATGCATGTTTATGAGTATTAAATATGCATGTGGGGCCATTTCTTATTAGAAGGGCAATTTTCATAATTTGGCTCGTTATGAGCATAATTATATGTATGTGCATATATGTGATATATGTGAGATACCCCATTATTATGTGAGTTTATTTGGGTTATTCATCACAAGACGATCCTAGGGAGAAAGTTAGCGGGAAAGTCACAATGGGACCCAATACCCGACTCGGGGCGAGTCGAGGGATATTTTAGGTATTTATCAGAGTATTGGGTTATCGGGAAATGAGAATGAATAATTGAAGATATATTTTGAGTTAGTGAGATTAGGAGGGAATACTGGGGATTTTGACCATTTTTTCCCCGGTGACGTTATTGGTACCCCAAGCCTCGGGATTAGCTTAAGATTACTGAAGCCTTAAGAAATAAACAAAACATTAAAAAAAAAACACTCTGCTCACCAACCGACTCTCTCTTGCTCCTACTCTCTCTTAATTGTGAGTGAATTTCTTGAGGAATTAAGGAGATTCTTGGTTGAAGGCTTAGGAATTGAAGGCTCGGAGAGCATCATTCACAGCAGAGGTAGAGCTTTAATCCCTATTTTAGTTGATGTTCTGTTAAGTTTTCCTTTAATTTTGTGTGTTCTTGAGCTTTGTGGCCTAAGAGATGGATTATGAATTTTGGTGGGGTTTTCATCAAGTTTTAGGTTGGGTTTTGTTGCTGGAAAGATATTAAATGTGTTATGAGGATTGAATTGTTGTTCTAGGGTGGATTTGGGGTGGTTTTGATTGAGTTTGGAAGGAAAAAAATGGAGGAATTATGGGTTCGCAGGGTCAGGTCACGACCCTGTTCTTGGGGCATCGCGACCAAACCGAACCCAGTGCATTGGGGGCTTCTGTCTAGGAGGCGCACCATGACCCTCGTGGGCAAGTCATGCCCCGTGTACCATTCCCAGGAAGAAGGGGGCCTCTGACTTGAGGGGCACGCCGCGACCCTCAAGGGCTGGTTGCGGCCCACCTAGGCTGTTTTGGCCACTGTGGGTTTTAAGAGACGGGGATTTAAACCCAAGGACTCGGGATCGATTTTACTACCCGATTTAGTAGAATTTGAGGTCTCAGAGGCTAGGACTCGGTTTGGAAGCCTTTATTTTCTTGTTATTGACAGAATCCTATATTATGGTTATGACTAGGTTATAGCTAGGGGCTCAGAACCGGGATAGTTCTCGAGGGTCGACCTAATTTTACGCTATACTCGGACCTGAGGTAAGAAAACTGAACCCAATACATGATATATGTGATTAGGGCTTGGACTTACTGGTATTTATAATTATGAATAGGGCTCGGGCCCCTGAGAATGAACATGTTTAAGTTATCATTTCGCTTAGCTATTAAACATACTTGAATATTATGTACCTGATTAAGTCTTGTATGACTGTTCGCATGGTTTGCGTAGCTAGCGCTTGGCCCCGTTAAGGAGCATGGTTATTACTATGTTTGCAATTACTTGATGATGTTATATGATTAATATGTATGCATACTTGTATTGTCTGAAGTATGCTTATCCATATTTGTTTTTGTATCTGTATCTGAATACCTAGTTCAGGGCTTGACTTTTTAGTCAATGACGGCAATAGCATGTTGCGCGTTGGTCGAAAGGCTAAGGCCCAAATCAACAACGTACTATTATGTTGGTCGACCCAATGGTCGTTGGAAAATAAAAGTGTTTGGCTAGCTCTATGGATAGTTACCCAGAGCTAAGGGCGAGGGCCTCAGGTGACTCTATGGTCATATAGCTAGGGCATAAGGCATTGGGGTTGATGCTATGGTCAACTATTTAGGGCAGCGGCCCCTGAAAGGTCAAATGACCATCTATTTTGTAATTATATGCATTCATGAGTAGGTTAATACTGCTGGGCATGCTAGATAAGTATTTGGAAATCTATATTTTCTGTTCATGCACATGTTTAAGTTTTCTTTAAGAGCCTTGGCTCACAGGTGCTATGTGGTACAGGTAAGGGAAAAGAAAAGCTTTACCAGCCATGAATTGGAGAGCTTCGGTGGCGACATATACATATGCAGCTGCTCATCCACCACGACCGAGGATATCTCAAAGGAACTAGGGTTGTATCCCTAATTTTGCCGCTTAGGTCAGCCAGTTGTAACTTCTGATGTATATACACCCTTTTAAACATTTGTTTGTAATATTTTGGGATCCCATGTATGTATGAAACTTTCTAAATAACATTCAACAATTCCTTTGACCAAATGACTTGATTAGCAAGTCTGACACAATTTAAAGTACACAGTGTAACGATCCTGGATTAGGAGGACGTTACAACTTGGTATCAGAGCTGCCAAGGTTTAAGGGTTCCTAAAGACTGGTCGGGCATGTAAACTCGCCACTAAAGAAAAGCTCAACTCAGAGTTCAGTAACTATTTATGTGGTTGTTAGTTTAATTACTTAAATATGATATAAATACCTTATATGCGTGCCTGTTTAGGAAGCAGGGGATAAATTGATAGGGCCTGGCCATTGACTGTTGCATGAATGATAAAGAACATGCTTATTAGCATTGTAATTTCTTGTGAATCCAAAGGAACCACTTACTAGCATTATTATGTGTACATGTAGGTCAAGATACACTTATTAGCATTATTATATACATATAGGCCAGGAAATGCTTATTAGCACTGTTAGCACTTCTAGGGATTAAAGAACATGCTTATTAGCATTGTTATACATTTGTAAATATCTAATTATGTTTATGTGCATCGTTAATTGCTTATGAATGTCAGAAATGCTTATTAGCATTGTTATTTGCTGATGAATATCAGGAAATGCTTATTAGCACCATGAATGAGTATATTATGTGTTGGCATGCTTATTAGCATTGCATTTGTTTGGTTGTCTGTTTGATCTTGGATTGCCAGGCGTCAAGAGGTATAGTTATTACTTACCTAATGACCGATTTGATCCTTCAGAGTGGGTTAGATATCAATATGAATCCTTGAAGGTCAGAAAGGTTAGTTGGCCCCACCGCTAGCTCCAAAAAACTGGCAGCAGGTGCTCGCTGGTATGCAAGCTAGACTTGAGAGGCAGAAAGATGAGATTTTCCTCTTGAGACAGCAACAGGTTTCGATAGGGAACCCACAGTCAGCAATACCGGCAGTGATACAGCCAGAGGTACCAGCGATAGTGCAGCCCCAGGCAGGGGGAGATAGATGGGAACCCTTGTATGAGAGGTTTAGGAAACAACACCCTCCAGTTTTTTAGGGCAGCTCAGATCTATTGAAGGCTGAGCAGTGGATGACCATGATAGCCACCATCTTGGATTTTATGAGGGTAGGTGTTAATGAGAGAGTGGCCTCCGCCACTTACATGTTTCGGGAGAATGCTCGAATATGGTGGGAGGTGGTATCCTAGACCGGAGCAGTAAACACCATGGAATGGGAAAAGTTGAGAACTATGTTTAACGAGAAATACTACAACAACACAGTTAAAGTTACGAAGGCTGAAGAGTTCAGGAAGTTTCTTTTGGGTAACATTACAGTGAATGACTACGCCTTGAGGTTCGATAGACTGACAAATTTTTTTGAGGATCTGGTGCCCACTGATGGGACCAGAAGAGAGAGGTTTTTCCAGGGGCTACAACCTATGATATCCTGGGATTTTCATATTACCATTGTGCTAGGATTGACCACCTATGCACAGGTTGTGGAGAAGGCGCTTACATCTGAGAGCGCAAAGAAAAAGATCTGCTGTGAGAATGCGGCCAGAAGGGATTCTAGGAGGCCGGGACCTACATTTACAGGCTGTGGTAGGGGCGGAGGCCCCACTGACCAAAAGAGAAAGACTCCAGATACAAGTTTAACTCTAAGGCCAGATAGGAGGCCATGGGGTATACAGATGGGCTAGCAGGGTGGTGGTGAGACCTGAAGAGCATTTCCAGAGTGTACCCAGTGTAGGAGGTGCCATATTGGGGAATGTCGGGCGAAGGCTTGTTTTTTTTTTGCGGTAGTGTGGGGCATTTGAAGAAGGATTTCCTGAGAGCCAGAAGGGAAGAGCCCAAGAAGGTGGACAACTCGACGCTAGCTCGGGTGTTCACCTTGACTAAGGCAGAGGCTGAGGCTAGTCCCTCAGTGGTTACATGTCAGCTTTATAGTGCTGGAACCTTCTATACTGGTTTGATTGTTTCTGGTGTTACACGCTCTTTTGTTGCTAGTAGGATTATAGATGGATTGTGTAGACCATGTGACTTTTATTTTGTGGAGTTTGGTACTATACTACCTACTAGGGAGTTAGTGGTTTCCAGGAGATGGGTTAGATCACTACTAGTTACAGTGAATGGCAAAGAATTGCCTATTGACTTAGTAGAGTTGGTTATAATTGACTTTGATATAATTTTGGGTATGGATTGTCTAGAGAAATATGGGGCAACGAGCCTGAGGGAGAGGACCCCTTTGTATTCGTTGGCACTGTGCATGGACCTCGTATACCTATGATATTTGTACTTAAAGCTAGAGATCTATTGCACGGGGATGCATAGGATTCTTAGCTAGCGTGGTGGATACCACTCGGGTCGTGCCAGTGGGACTAGGAAAAACCCAATTAGTCTGTGAGTTTCTAGACGTGTTTCCAAAGGATCTTCCAGGGTTACCTCCACACAGGGAGATTGAGTTTGTTATTTAATTGGCGCCAGGGACAGAGCCAGGGTCTAGGGAACCTTATAGGATGGCTCCAGTTTAGCTGAAGGAACTGAAGGTTCAACTACATGGGTTATTAGACTTGGGTTTTATCAGGGCCAGTTTCTTGCCATAGGGTGCACCAGTTCTATTCGTGAAGAAGAAAGATGGTTCTATGAAGATGTGTATCGATTATAGAGAACTGAACAAGTTGACTATAAAGAACAGATATCCTCTGCCAAGGATTGATGATCTATTTGATCAGTTGCAGGGTAGGACGGTATTCTCCAAGATAGACCTTCGATCTGGTTAACACTAGCTGAAGATCAGAGAGGAGGATATACCGAAGACAACTTTTCGCACTAGGTACAGGCATTATGAGTTTTTGGAGATGTCATTTGGATTTACTAATGCCCCAACAACATTTATGGATCTGATGAACAAGGTGTTCAAGGATTACCTGGATTAGTTTGTGATCATCTTTATTGATGATATACTGATATACTCACAATCAGAGACAGAACACGAGCACCTTAGATTGGCACTACAGAGGTTAAGAGAACACATGCTGTGTGCGAAATTCAAGAAATGCGAGTTTTGGTTGCCACAGGTGACTTTCTAAGGTCACATAGTCAATAAGGATGGAATTATGGTGGATCCAACGAAGATTGAGGCGGTCAGAGATTGGCCAAGACCGAAGAATGCTTCAGAGATCAGAAGTTTCTTGGGATTGGCAGGTTATTACAGATGCTTTGTAGAGGGGTTTTCCAAGATTGCATCACCACTGACAGAGTTAACATGCAAGAATCAGAAGTTCATATGGTCAGAAAAGTTTGAAGACAACTTCTATAGCTCAAGAAGATTTTGATCACCGCTTTGGTTCTGAGTCTTCCTACAGATCAGGAAAAGTTTGTAGTTTATTGCGACGCCTCGAGGCAAGGCCTGGGTAGTGTTCTGATGCAGGCAAGGAACGTAATTGCCTATCCATCATGTCAGCTGAAGGAGTATGAGCAGAGGTACCCCACACATGATTTAGAACTTAGAGCAGTGGTTTTTGCACTAAAGGTATGGAGGCACTACTTATATGGTGAGAATTGTGAGATATACATTGACCACAACAGTTTAAAATACTTATTCACTCAGAAGGATCTGAACATGAGGCAAAGGTGTTGGATAGAGTTCTTTGATTCACTTGTTAGGGTCTGTCAGAATGATCAGGCTAAAAACTTTTGTTTTGAGAACTCATTAATATAGATGGCTGGGGACATAGTATATAGATATGGAATCTATACCTTCTCGCAAGAGATTGAATGATGGTTCTCTTAAGGGTTGACTTTTGGGACTGAAAGGTTATTGAGCTCAAATTCATAATTTAGTTATGAATTAACCTTCACTAGTAGAGTCAATGGTACTTAAGGAAACAAGACATAATTAAAAGGGTAAAACGGTAATTTTATTCCCGATTAATTATGAACCATTATTAGAGGGTCAAGTTGTATGCAATGATTAAATCAATGGACGCTTTATGATTATAAAGTACTCAGTAAATGAAATGTCTATAATTACAAGAGTGCAGTCTCATATTTATAGTGGAATAATCATGAGATTAATAAATTAAGATTATTTAATTAAAGAGTTTAATTAATAATCTCAAATTTATTGGAGCTTGGAATTATAGGTCCATAGGTCCCCATAGCGGCTCTATCAACACTTTTCAAGGTAAGAGTTGATATGAATGGAAAATAGTTTAAAGACATATTTAGGAAGAAATTTGTTCTTCAGGCCAAATATGCAATTATATGATAATGGTGATTAATTAATTAATTACAAATTAGTTGTAGTTAACCAAATTAATTAATATTTAATTATTATATAATTTTCGAAATTATATTAAATAATTAAATTAATTTTTGAAATTTAATTAAATAATTAATTAATTATAATTTTTTGAAATTATAATAAATTAAATATTTAATTTCAAAAATTTGGGTTTAATTAATTAGTAGAATTAATTAAATATCTTTATTTGAGTGGGAGATGATAATCTGATAAGTTCAAATTGGATTTGAATTTAAAAGATTGATATTTATTCAAATAATTAATTATATTTGATAATTAATTAAAAAGATAGTTAATTTGAATTAGCTATCATGTTGTTAGATCTTATCTGACAAAGAAATTTGAATAAATAATTAAATAAAATTTGAAAAACTAATATCCCTAGAAATTAGGAAGCTACACGTTCACACACAGTCCATAGACTGTGTGTGGCGTGTAGAGCAGTATTTTTTCAGGGATGAGATTTTCAATTTTATTTGTTTAATTAATTAATTAATGGATAATTCAAAATTTTGTTTTTCGTATTTTTTCATTAATGGAATAATTAATTAATTAAAAATTAAATTGTAAAATGGTTACAGATTTAATTTTTAAATTTTGAATTTTTTCTGTTAAGTATGACTGATCAGAAAATTATTCAGACAAGATAAGTGAAGAGAGTGAGACTACTCTACACATTCGCTCTGTGAAAAATAGAACGATAGTTTTCTCTCTCCCTGAAAATAAAGAACCAATTCTCAGGCCTATTCTCTTGATCTCATGAGTTGAGTACATCAAGAAGAATCACACACATTTCTTGAGGTGTAGAGAACGCTTTGGAAGATCTTGGTGTGAGTACGTGGGAGCGGCTTGGATAGGAAGATCGTTCTAAATACGAAAAGATAGTAAGGACACTTGATAGGCTTCAAGAGGTATGATTTCTATTAGTATCTTGTTTATGATTAATGTATGTATATTAATGGATCCGCATATTTAAAGGTAGTTTAAATATGTTACAAAATTTTGTTGTACACTGGGCCAACCACACCACCATTCTGCTGCGTATTAGGAAACTTGTTCCTAACATTATGGTAGGTAGTGTAGATCGCTCATTCACTGGGATGAGATGGGTGAGAGGAAATATTTGGGTCTTGAGGTAGTGTAGAGGACCACTAAGGCTAATGGGAAGATTAGAGCTCGGATGCTCACATCTCAAAGTAGACAGAGGGGTTATTCAGATCCCAAGCGGAGGAACGTGGAGTTCCAGGTGGGAGACCTTATCTTCCTTAGGGTTTCACCACTGAGAGGGGTGAAGATATTTGGGAAGAAGAGCAAGTTGAGCCCTAGCTTTGTGTCACCATTTGAGAACATGGAGAGGATTGGTCAGGTGGCTTACAGGTTGGCCTTACCCCTGCACTGTCTAGTGTGCACAATGAATTCCATATTTCCATGCTGAGAAAGTATGTATCAGATGGGACTCATGTATTTAGTTTTAAGGATATGGAACTGGAGGCACACTTGTCCTATGAGGAGCAACCAGTTCAGATTTTAGACATGAAGGACAAGGTCCTAAGGAACAAGACTATACCTTTAGTTAAGGTATTATGGAGGAACAACAAGGTCGAGGAAGCGACCTGGGACCTTGAGGCAAATATGCAGACTCAATATCCCGAGTTGTTTAGGTAAAATTTCGAGGATGAAATTTTTGTAAGGAGGGAATAGTTGTGACGTCCAAAATTACCTAATAAGGTGTAGAGCCTTGATTAGGGGGCCAAGATGGAAATATATGGAATTACATGCTTGTATGATTATGTGAGTTATATGATAATATCACACGTTATGCATGTTTAGGAGTATTAAATATGCATGTGGGGTCGTTTCTTATTAGAAGGGAAATTTTCGAACCAGCTCCGAATAACAATTAAAGGTAAGGCTCTCACATATTTTGTAGCTGAATGTACGGGTATACCAATGACAGACGATGAAATGGCCGATAAACCATCTGAATCTGGACCAACACCCGGTATAGGTGTTGAGCAGAATACGAAACACCTAGATTCCAACACTATTCATTTTGAAGAAGAGTCCCAAGTGTGGAAGCTACACATCGATGGCTCGTCGACCGACCAGCTGTCTGGGGCCAGTCATTCACTAATCACACATGAAGGGAAATTCATCCACTGTGCACTTCGTTTTGGGTTTAATGCATTTTATAACGAAGCACAGTACGAAGCATTAATCGCGAGCCTGAAGTTAGCAAAAGAAGTAAAGGCTGAATTCTTGGACATATATAGTGATTCACAACTTGTTGTCAATCAGGTCCTCGGTGAATATACTGCTCGGGGAGAAAGAGTGATGGCCTATCTTAGTAAAATTAAAGACCCGCTCGCTCAGCTCAAGAAATACACCATCCAATAGAAACCAAGATAGTAGAATGCCACAACAGATGCATTGGCTAGACTTGCTAGCAGTGTAGTGGCGGAAAAGACCAACCTGGTTACTATTGAATACCTGACCGAACCTAGTATCAACCTGCCAGAACCAGTCCTTCTGATAGGTGATACTCAATCCTGGATAACTCCGATTGCAGCTTATCTACAATACGGAGTCCTGCCTAGAAGTCGTAATGAATCCAGGAAACTGATGAGGAAATCTGCTCGATACTTAATCCTGGACGGGGTTATGTATAGAAGGGGGTTTTCCATACCATTGCTCAAGTTTGTCAACCGAATAGAGTCAGGACAGTTGCTAGAGGAGGTACATGAGGGTTTTTGTGGGAACCATACAGAGGGCAGAGTTTAGCTAAGAAAATCCTAAGGCAAGGCTATTTTTGGCCAAATATGAATGAGGATTCCATGGCATATGTTAAAAAGTGTGACAAGTGTCAGATGTTTGCCAAAATCTCCTGGACAGCCCCAAATGAACTTACTCGGATGCAAAGTCTATGGCCCTTTGCCATTTATAAAATTGACCTAATTTTTCGGTTGCCAAAAGGAAAGGAGGAGTACAGTATGCAATAGTGTAGTGGATTATTTCACCAAGTGGACGAAGGCCAAGCCCCTGGCCATTACTTCCAAAAAATTACTAGACTTTGTAGTGAAAATATAATCTATAGGTTTGGTCATCCTTAGAAGATAGTGTCCGACAATGGCACCCAATTCAATAGCCAACTATTCACTGAAATCTGTGCCAAGCATTGTATTACAAAAGCTTCTCAGTAGTCTTGCACCCTCAAGCAAATGGGTAGGTAGAAGCAGTTAACAAAACTCTCCAAGGAATTATGAAGAAGCGTCTAGAAGAGCCTAAACAAAGCTGGCCTAAAAGGTTGCCCGAGGTACTCTGGTCATTTAAGACTACTGAGCGAACAGCTACTAGTGATACCCCCTTTGAACTCACGTATGGGTATGAAGTAATGCTTCTAGTTGAGGTGTCTCCACCATCTCACCACCGTACAACATAGGACCAACGTTGTAACCACCAATTGCTGGCCGAGTCCTTAGACCAGATTGAAGAAAGACGCAAAAAATCCAACATACGCCTGACTGGCCACCAGCAAAATGTTGCCTGATGTTTCTATTCTAGAGTTATGGAATGAAAGTTTCACGTGGGAGATTTAGTTCTGCAAAGAATATTCCCAAAAACTCGGGATACCTTGATAGAAGTACTAGGGCCAAGCTGGGAAGGCCCTTACTAGGTCACAGAGATAGTACTACCCGACACGTAAAAACTAGCATGGTATAACCAAGATCTTCAAGTAGTACATGTCCCCCGTTAGTGAAATGGGGAACACCTAAGGAAGTACTACCAATAAATATTACTTTTAAGTGATCGTTGACTGGCTGGTACAGGCCCAGATTTCCCCTACCACTGACCAGCCAAAGTTAGCTTTATTAATTATGCACAGGCACGATTTTCCCATTTATTGTAATAATTAATAGTTATGAATGTAAGCTACAGTGTAGCGACGCAACTTGTATGGTTTTTTTATCAATGAGACACGATTTTATCCATTTTTACGAGAATTGCTTTACAATGATTATCTTGCTAACTAGTGATTTACTTCACAGATTGTCAGCAGTGTATGAAACCTTTGTAGGTTTTGGCAAACCCAAGTACCTCTGAACATGTTATTATGAATAACTCTGGTCAATTTGCAATTGACCAAGAGGATAACCCAAGAGTTATGAATCATGCTCGGTCACTTGGGGGGCACCATAGTCATACATGGACAAACAAAGGAAAAAGCATGTAATTAAGAGGACATAGAAACGTTAATTTTTATTAATGTTAAAGTGCTTGCACGCACCGCTCCAAAAAATTAGTATATGTTGTGTAGTAATAATGAACAAAGTACAAGCATAAATATACTAAAATAAGAGGCATCTTATAGATATGTGTCAAGTGCTCAAGATTAAAATCAGCTCAGCTCAGCTATGTTGTTTCAATAAAAAGAAAATAATTGCACGAGAATAAAAACTGCTCGGCTCAGCAACTTTGTTCAGGCCTAAAGGAAAGTAGTAAGTAGTTTAAGAATATGAAACATTAAAAGCAGAAAAAACAGATAGAATTTGTTAAGAGCCCTGGATTTGTTGGTCGGGCTCAACGATAAGGGTTTTGGCCGAGAGATTGTTGGACTGGTCGGTAGGGGTTGGAGCCTCAGTTGAATCACTTGGACCAGGGGGCAAGGCTTCCTCTTCAGGGGCTGTGATAATCGGCTCGGAGGCTGGAGGGTTCTCGGTAAGGAAAGTAGGGGCCTCGTTCTTCACCCGCTAGCCCAGTAGTGCATAAGCTCATCACTGGCCTCTCCAAAATAGCTAAAGTCTGCCGCCTTTTTGCGAACCCAGAAATCATAGAAGATGCTCATACCGAAGTCCTCTAAAGCTTTAGTATCACCGACCCTGTTAGTTTTCTCTTTCTCAAGAGCCTTTACTAGCTTATCCTTCTCCTCTTGGGTGGCCCTCCCATCAGTAGCATTCTTCTCCTTTAGTTCCTCAAATCTCCTCTCCAACTGGTTAATGTCAAGGTTCCTCTACTCGACAATAGTCTTGAGCTCCTCATTTTCTTTAGTAATTTTCTCATGGTTTGTTGAAGATTTCAGACTTGTTCAGTCAGCTGAGCAACTTGGGAGGCTTTGTCCTCAGACTCTTTTCCCAAGCCAACCACCTGCTTTCTCACCCCCTTATCATGGTGATGAGCATAGCTGAGAGTCAACACACCCTGCAACATGAAATGAAGGATTTGAGGACAAGTAACAGAGAAGAAAGATTAGTTGAACAACAAACAGGTCAATTACTTACCCTGTCAACATCATGGAGACTGATACTAGTGATGTACTCCAGGGATTCGGTACCTAAGGTATCCATAAATTCAGCTTGAGAGGAGGATACCCTTTTGATGTGGCCTTGATGGATGACCGCGGCCTTTTTCAAGGGCCCGTGGACCTCCTCAGTAGGGTCCTCAATAACACCTTCTTGGGCTCTTCTTAGGTTGGTGGGCTCTTGTGCACGGGTCGTATGGATAACCTCCTTAGCATGGAGTCCTTTGCTCTTGCCAGATTTGCGCGACGGAGTCTGCGCATTTTTCCTAGAAGGAGTCTTTTTAGGAGTCTTCTCAACGTGCTCGGTGGCTTCGGTAGGAGGGTCAAGTTTCTAGCGCTTGGTTCAGGGAGCCTCACTGCCTGGACCGCTGGTGTGCTTTTGGGCGAATTTCTTAAAAAAGACGGACGACATATCTGCAGAATAAAAGCAAAGGATTAGAAAAGGTGTCAGGCAGGGTCCGAACAAGAAAAAAAATCATAATTAAGCAAGAGTAAAAGAAATTTATGAGAAGATAAGAAAATCACCCTCTTCAGTTCCCCCCCCCCCCCGAGCAGGTTGTCACCCCGAGCAGGTAGTTCCCATCAATGTATGATGAATCTGAATCTAAATGCTTTACTTAGACCTGCTTCCCTTTTCCAGGCAGGGGGTAGCGACAGTTTTGGAAGCGCTGTACTCGACAGGCTCCCTGATAATAACTCTAGCCGAACTCCTTGTTTGGTGGGCTACGCAGGGTCTGGACGGGGGGATAGATGGTCTAGTTTGCTTTTACTGGGTGGTCATACCAATCTCGGCAGACCCGTGTGTACCCCGAGATTGGTAGGTATTTAAAAAAAATAGAAATTTGGCCTAGAATTAGGCCCTATCTCGGTGGGCCCGTGGGTTCCGCTGAGATTGGGTACTTACTTAAGTACCCAATCTCGACAGTACCCCACAGGCCTGCCGAGATAGGGCCCAAATTAGGGAAAAAAAGCCCCATGCGTGAATCAGCCACCACAACCACCATTTGTCCCTCTTTTTTTCTTTCTTTCTTTCTTTCTTCTTCTTCTTCTCCATGCGACACCATTGAACCAGCCACCATTTTTGAGTTTTTTTGGTTGAAATTGAAGGTTTTTGGGTCTTTTTCATCACCATAGTCAAATAATATCAAGAGGAACTTTGGGTGCTTAGTATTGGTAAGTATTTTGCCCTAATATTTATTTTTTAAAAGTTTGAGAAAATTGATAAATGTATGTTGTTTTATGGTTGTTTTAAGTTTAAAATTGGGTGGGTTATCTTCATATAAGACTAAATGACATTGAGCCATTGATTTAGAGCTATTTTGGGTAAGGTTTGAATTATTATTTCTTATTTTTTATATTTGGCAGAAAATAATATTATGATTTATTTAGTTTGTGTTTTTTTGTATATTATGTAGTTAAATTTATTGGTAATGTTAGCAGTTATAACTAAATAATTATAAATTAGTTTTAGATGAATTTTGTCATTTCACTATATATATTTTTTAATTTTGGCCGAAAGTTAATATTGTAATTTATTATTTCAATATTTTAAATATGTTAAGTTGTATATTGTGTTAAATAAAATCTTGTTGTAGAAATATATATGTTAAATTGGTTAATTTGACATAATTTTCATTTTGAAAGTTTGTATAATTATAATTTCTTAGTTTATTAGTTTAATGAGATTTGATTTTAAAATTTATATTTTGTTTATTGTTAATATCTTCACATAATATTATTAACATTGTAGGTGGATTTGGAAGGACTTAACACTATGAAAGGTATGTTACCATATAATTTATGAAATATTTATATATTATGAAAAAGTTCTTGATTATTAGAGAAGAATAGGATCTGAGACTTGTGTGCTGCGGAGAAATAAGGATGAATTTTTTTGTGTGGTATTTTTTGATTATTTTGTTGTGATTTGTAAAATTATTGATATTATGTAGAAATAGGAGAAACTCTGCTCAATTTTTTTAACCCTGTAGATGATTTTTAATTTCTTGTTACTAAAATTGAGATATATGTTTAAAAATTTATGACATATTGATATATTATGAGAAATATTAATGATAATTTGAGAAGAATTAGGATCGGAGACTTGTGTGCTACAGAGAAATAAGGATGAATTTTGTTGTGTGGTATTGTATGATTGTTTTGTGATTTGTAAAATTATGGATAATATGTAGAAATAGGTGAAACTCTGCTCAATTTTTTTTAACCCTGTAGATGATTTTCAATTCCTTATTACTAAAACTAAGATATATGTTTAATCACTAGGTTAGGATGACCATATGCTTACCTATAATAGTATTTGAATGTATTAGGTGATTTTAGTTAGATATGGATAGGGATTGGATGAAAAAAAATAGATTGTCCAAAGAATACGAAGTGGGAGTTGAATATTTCATGAAGTTTGCTATATAGAATGGAGAAGACACTAATATGATATCTTGCCCTCATGTGAAGTGTAGAAATTTTAAAATATTAAAATATGTAGATGTAAAAGGACATTTATATATAAATGGAATAGATCAATCTTACCAAAAATGGATATGGCATGGTGAGACTGTGTCGGCCCACATTTCCCAAGAGAGCTCGCAACGAGCATGTGTCGATTGAAGATTTACATATCGATATGGAATCTAATGTGGAAGAAAATTTTGCAAACCATTCGTATGAATTCGTAAAAATAATTGAGGAATCTGAAAAAACCCATTTACCCTGGATCTAAGGTTACCAAAATTTCATTCTTGGTTAAGATTTATAATTTAAAAGCTCGAAATGGATAGAGTGACAATGGGTTTTCTCAATTACTTTCTTACATGAGAGAGATATTTCTAAAAGATAACAATATCTCTAGTAGTAATTATGAGGCAAAAAGACATTGCGATCATTGGGCATGGAGTACGAAAAGATACATGCATGCCCAAATGATTGCATTTTGTTTAGGAATGAGTTTGCCGATTCTAGTAATTGCCTTGTGTGTAAGTGTTCTGATGGAAGTTGAATGATAATTGAAAAGAGGTGAAGACCGAGATTCCTGCAAAGATATTATGGTATATTCCTCTAATTCCTAGGTTCAAGCGTTTATTTAACAATCCTAAACATTTAAAGAGTTTAGTATGGCATGAAGAAGAGAGAATCAAGGATGGAAAATTGCGTCACCATACGGATTCCCCAGCCTGGAAGGACATTGATGACATGTATTAAAAAATAGTTTCAAACCCTACAAATCTTCGTCTAGGTCATTCCGCAGAAATATAAGAACAAACAATGACATAGTCATAGAAATAGAAGACATTGAAGAGCTCCAACTAATTGATAAATCATTAATTGATATTGATTTCTTTGGTTCAAGAGACGCTACAACATGTTCCTATTCATGAAATGATATGGACGACATATGGATTGAAAATTAAATACAAATATAATGAAAAATGTTTTTTCTCCTCTTATTATGTATGATTTATATTTGATTGACCTTTTATCATTAGTTTCATTTATAATCATACATATACATTAATTTTTCCTATGTAGAGACACATGGAAGATAATGAAGATGACACACCTGCTAAGGATAATGTACGAAGAAGGGATAACCTACCTAAAGAAAAAAGACTTCGAGGTCCATCAATGTGTTGAGAAGTATTGAGGTGGAAAAATTAGGGACTAAAAGTTCCTGTTGAGTGGAATGAATATGGCCAAGCAATCAGAAATTATTATAAGACACTTCAGACTTATCTTGGCTATCTTGCATCCACGATGATACCTATGCATATCAGTGATTGGCCTAATGTTCCAGATGAAATATTGACTAGTCTATGGGATGATATTGAGGTAAAATGACTTTCATTCACATATATTTCATCCAGTTATTGGATTTTTTAAAATAAATTATATGAAAATGCTTTCATTACATAGTACATTTATAGTGGAGGTCAACTGTGATAATGATTATATTTTTCAATCTATTGCTAAGAAATGGAGGGATAACAAGTCAATTTTGACATCCAATGCATATATATGTTTGTAGAAGACCTCGAGTATGCTCGAAAAAACCCAGCTGCATTGACAGTGCCACCAAAAAGGTCAAATATTACACCACACTAATGGAAGAATTATGTTGCTTCTAGAGATAACCCTGAATTCAGACTAAGTTTTTCTTTCTTTTTTATAAATTAGACTTTTAATTCAAGTATAATTGAAATGCTAACTGTTTAAAACTTGTTCAAATATTTAGGCCTACCGAAAGGAACAACAATAGTGTTGGTCCCATCGAGAATATAGTCATCGATCATGTAGAACATCACTAGCCCAAATAGCAGCAAATATACAAAAAGAACATGGTACATCTATAAGCCTATTGATCGAGCTGAAGTTTTGAGGCGATCTCGAATGAATAGAAAAGCATAATTTCTAAATGAATCAACAAAAGACATGGGTGATAGGATTGTAAGTGATCATCTCCAGAAACTTTAAAAGAGTATTAAATTGTTAACTTTATAATCTAAAAAATATGTTAATATGTGTAGGATGAACTTCTTCAGAAAAAGGCAAGTGGTGAATTTGTGGTGATTGGGTCAAATGAAGTCCTAACTAAAGCTTTGGGCACTCCAGAGCACCATGGTTGTGTTCGTGGAAAAGGATTGGTTGTCTGACAGTGAGATGTATTAAAAAAGCCTCCAAGGAGCACATTTGCACAGTCGCAGGAGCAACAACTCCAATTCCAGTGACAAGAAAAACAAGAATTGCAACAACAAATGAAGAACATGGATAACTTTTGAAAGGAGCGGTTTAGTGCTTTAGAGACCCAATTGAGTATGATCATGAACCAACAACCTTAGTCTCAACTAGGGTATGCAGCTGAGCCAGCTCAACTAGGGAACGTAGTTGAGCCTCTACCAAGGAATGTATCTAATTCTCAATCTAAGCATTCGCATGAGATTCATACTCCAGATTCTGAGGTTCTTTCTTCATTTTGTTAAATTATAGTTCTTTACATATTTGTTACTTACTTCTACTTGATAATAAGATAAACTAACACTTACTTCAATCTCATAGGGTGAACCATGTAGATTATTTGTGGACTCATCAGCCCAAATAGTTGCAAAGGGTATATGATTCATACCGAGTCTTCTACGATTCATTGGAATAAATTTGGGAATAATCTTCAAGTTCGCATAACTGAAGTTATTGTTGGCAATGGATGTTTTCCAAATCCAATCTCACATGACATTGTAAAAGTACAAGATGCACTTGGTTCCTTTTTAGCATGGCTTGCACACTTAATTCAAAAAGGATTTGAGGTATCATTTTGTACTTATTTCTACAATTTATTAAGTTTGTCTCTCTATTACTTGTTAATATGATTGGTTATTTGTATAGGTCCCTCCAGGAAGAGTAAAAAAGTTGAAAATCACAAGAAAGAAGACATTGAGCCCACCTCCAAAACCTATAACTCATCCATAACAGAAAAAGACTCTTCCATCATCACCATCTAGTGTCAAAACATTAAGTGTGGTAATGAAGGATGTCCTAATTATTCCAGCCACATTCCAAAAAGTATGATGCATTTCGTGAGAACATCTCTAAAGCATAAATGTGCTATGGCGTACACGATTCCAATTCCTCGTCATATCTTTGGAATATTGGATCATAACATATACATTGATATGAGTGATGTTACACATCTCATAAATCTTGATGAAATTAGTGCATTTGTCATCACACTGTCTATGAGATAAAGTTATATCCTTATAATTTACTTTGTTTATATGTTAAAATAATTATTTTTAAAGACGTATTTATCATTGTATTTTTGTTTGTAGAGGCTTATATGAAAAACTTTTGACATTGAGAAATTTTCATTCGACTATGTTCATGGAGCCGTCTCTGTTTGCATGTATTAATACATAATCAAATAATGAAGATCGAGCAAGAGCACTTTCCAATCTCTTAGCATTAGCAGATAAAGGAACAATGTTATTGGTAGCTTATAACTCTGGGTATGAAATGATGTCTTGTATATATTTATATTTTTTCTTTTCAATTATTAATAAATAATGTCTGACATTGTTTTTATAGACAAAACTAGATGTTGCTAGTCATTTATGCATCCAACCAGGATGTATATTTTTTTGATCCAGCTGGTAGCGATCCAAGAGAAGATGCTGTGAATGTAGTCAAAAGGTTAGATTAATTTCAACTTTGTACCGTAATGAATTTGGATTTTTAAGTGCATCATTTAATTTTTAGTGCATTTGGAATCCACAATGCTTTTTATAATCTGAGAAGGATGGTCAGGGGCATCACTTGGTTTCCTGTTCAAGTATGATTTCAAATGTGAAATTTATTTCATTTGATTTATTTTTTATTTTTCATTGATTAATATAATAAATTGTATAATATATATGTAGGGTCCTCGACAACCTAATGATACCATTTTTAGTTTTTACGTCATGCGGCTAATGAGAGATTTAACTTTGGAGAAAGACCCATAAGAATATCTTTTGAAGCATGTAAGTACTTAACATATCTTTATACACTTTCAATTATCAAGAGACTACTAATGTATAGTTTGAAATTGACATTTATTTTGTAGTGTCATGGAAAAGCCATATATACAATGGATGAGATCAACACTGTGAGTGAGAAATGGGTGGAATACTCACTGAGTATATGCCGACATGACTATTGTATTTAGTTAGAGTAGACTATGCATGCTAGACTAGACTTTCAGTTAGAGTTTATTAATTAGCTAGACTATTGTTTATAGCTAGGCTAATAACTAATAACTTGCAACATGTATTCACAACATAGAACTATAAACTTTTTATGAGTTTTTGAGTTATATTTAGATAGCATGTTATCATATATATATATATATATTTTATAATATGTTTATCTACTGTAAATTGTCTGGGTCTGCTGTAAATACAGTATATAATCAATGAAATAGAGCAAGGGGGAAAAAGAAAAAAAAAACTACAATTACTATTCCCCCCTACAATGCCCTATCTCAGCGGGCGAACGAAGCCGCCGAAGAAAAAATACTTACACTGATTCTCGGCAGGCCAAAACCATCAAGATTGAACCCTTTCTCGGTGGGCCACAAAAGGACTGTTGAGATTGGTTCAATCTCGACGAGCTGGGCCCGTCGAGATAGTCTCATCAGCCATCAAATTGCTCCCTTTCTGAGCGGGCCAAAACCATCAACATTTAACATAGAAACAATCTCGGCGCTCAGATTCTCGGGGGGCCCAACCCGTCGAGAAAGACCAATTTTTTTGTAGTGTTTTGTACAGGTTACAGAAATAACAAAGGGAAAATGGAGAACTTACTAGTCTCAAGCATGTGGAACGAGTACAGAGCGAAGAACTTTGATAGAGCACGGCTGAGCACTGGTCGGTATGAAAGCTTGAAGTTTGAGGGAGCTCTGAGTATTCGTAGTGTCTGAAAAAGGGAGAGTTTAAAGTGGTAACAGGGATAAAGAAAGCTATTTATAGGCCAGACACAACACCCTCACTCCTCCCACAAGCATTGATGAACCGTCTCTTCAACTACTGCATGCACGCCTCCCTAGACACATCAGCATTTCTGTCAGCACGTCTCTCTAGTTGTCTCGCCTCAACCGCCGAATACGCCAGCCACTCTTCGATGATTGCACAAACTGACGGTACAATTATTGGGAGACCACTATGACACTTTGTGGTTTCAAAAAGATGTGAAAAAAAGTGAAAGTCTATTTCTGGTAAACTAAGAAAAGATGCCACATGCCAAAAAGGACACACCCCCAACTAGGCTGGATGGTATGGTATATAGAAGGAAAGTTTCCACGCTGCTCAGGACCACTTCAAACTTAGGGGGCAAATTTATCTCAAAATTTTGCACATATGACGTGGCATCACACTGTGGGAACTTGGCATCATATTTTTGACACGTGGCATAGCATCCAACAGTCGGTACAGGCTAGTCAGAGTACACTTGATAAATGAATAATAATCACTGCACGACACGCTTGCCAGGAGAGCAGCTGGTCGGTATGACGAACAGACGTACTTACTCGTATGAAGGCAGTTACACTTACCCTGTGCCTAATAGCCCTAAAAACTCGGTCAAGGCTCCTGAAGAATAGGACATCAACCACTCGCGAAAATTAGAGGGATATTTCTCCATCAGTTACGCTCAGGAGCAGCCCTTGGGCAAGAAAGACAGTATAAATACAAACTCTCCACCACAGTGGAAGGGGTTCATACAAAATAACCTACCGACCAGCACCAGAAACATACAGAGTAGCCTGGTTTGATACTTAGTAGCGATTTTGTCATTCTATATTGTCTTTTACACCTAGAAATCTTCTTGTATTCACTGGTTATCTTGTGTAGACCCTTAAGATCAAAACAAATCTAAGAGGAAGTAGGTCATTACCATTTCTTGGGGCGAACCTCTATAAATCCCAGTGTTCTTTATCATTCATTGCTCATAGTTATTAGGCTTTTGGCTTATTTATGGTTCATTGATTGTCTAATTGAAAGCTCTCTAATTAATTTAACTCCGTGTTAGCTGACCAAAAAGCCAGTTAACAAGTATTAATTTAACATATCATTAAGATGTTCATATACAAATTGATCTTAATCCTGGAGTTATTATGAATACTTGTTTATGTCATATGGGTTCTTTGATTTACTCGTTATGCTTTGTTAGAATGATCAAGCTGAAAACTTTTGTTTTGGGAACTCATTGATGTAGACGGCTGGAGACATAATATACAGATATGGAATCTAGATATTTTCGAGAGGAATTGAATAATGGTTCTCTTAAGGGTTGGCTTTTAGAACTGAAAGGTTATTGAGCTCAATTCATAAATTAGTTTATGAATTAATCTTTACTAGTAAAGTTAATGGTACTTAAGGAAAAAAGATATAATTAAAGAGGTTAAATGGTAAATAATTCTACTTTAATTATGAACCATTAATAGAAGATTGAAGTGATTAAATCAATGGACACTTTTTATATATTTAAAAGTACTCAATAAATAAATGTCTATAATTACAAGAGTGTAGTCCCATATTTTTAGTGGAATAATTTTGAGATTAATAAATTAATGATATTATATCAAAGAGATTTGATTAATAATCTAAATTTATTGGTGGTTGAAATTATAGGTCCATGGGTCCCCAAGATGGCTCTATCAACACTATTCAAGGTAAGTATGAAAATTGTGAAAAATCAAGATAAGGGCATATTTGGAAGAAATTTGTTCTTCAGGGTCAAATATTTAATTGAGACAAATTATTTAATTATTGTGACGATTTTTTAAATTAATTCTTCAAATAAAATGTGGATTTTAAATATTTGGAATAATTAATTTTATTTATTTAAATAAATGTGAAAAGATATTTCTGATAATTCAAATTAGTTGTTAATTTGAATTAATATTTATTCTTTAATTAATCTAATAATATAAGTTATCAGGTTTAGATATTTTAGAATAAATAAGTTATTAAATATAATTAAAAGAAAATTGGTTGGAACACATCCCTAGAAATAGGGATGCTACACGCCAACCACAGTCCAGGGACTGTAGTTGGCGTGTAGCTATAGTAACTGATCAAGATTGGATCTTGATATTTTTCTTTTCTTTATTTAATAATAATAGATTTAAAGTTCAAATTTTAGATTTTGAATTTAAGTAATATAGTGTGTTGAATTTCGATTTGGCCAACGACACGGAGTCAAAATAACGACAAAGAAACAAGAAGGAAATTAAGAATAAAATCAAATGGGAAGAAGGTGACACAAAAATTTATAGTGGTTCGGCCCCAACTGCGTGGTAATAACCTACGTCCACTTAGTGTTCTAATTGATGTTGAATCCTAATGTCGTGATCAAAGAACTAGGGTTCTTGAGTTTCACCAGCCTTAGGAGAATTACAACTTTTCGGTGGATAATCACACTATGTTTTTTCTCTGAGTATTCAGGTTCAAGGTTCAAGAGTCAAAAGTACGTTCCTTGAGCCCTCTCATGCATATTTATAAGCTTAAGGGGGTTACATGAGCCAATGGACCTTAATTATCCTTAATATCAGCGTATCAAGGCAATAAAGAAAATAGATCATAAATGTACTTATTACAAAATTACATATCTTTAAAGGAAATAAACCGAAGCATGCGACCAGGCTGGTCGCATCTAATCACGAGATTTGATGAGGCAATAGACATCTGGTTGATAGGCGAACAACATCCCTTCACTTTAACGCTACCACGTGCCAAACACATGTAATAAATTCTTGCCACGTCATCCAGGATCATTTTTGGGTAAACATTTGCCCCCCAAGTTTATTTTAATGCGACCAACATAAAGTAAACTTAGGAGACTGATCCTTCACATACCTCACCAAATCTATGAGAGCCGCCAATCATGTCTTTTCAGTTTCCAAATTGAGACCCCAGTAAATATTGCCAGTATCATAAAGATATCGGCCATACCACCGCGGAATGCAATCACTTAAAGATAGAAATCGAAGAGCTTATACGCAGGGGACATTTGAGCAGATATGTTCGCAAGGAGAACCAAAGACCAAAAGAAGGGGTATCCTCGCCACGGGCATGAGAAGTGGCCCCATAGATACAAGGAGAAGTCAGGACCATTTTCAGAGGGCCACGATTCGGAGGCGAATCAAGGAAGGGGCGAGACAAATATGCCATGGAGGTGAGACGGAGTCCACCACCATGCGTTTTAAGTTTGGAGCAACGCCCCCCGAAGAGTTTCAAGGGTGAGAATGACTCAATAACCTTCACCGAAGAAGACGCACGGGGTGTACATTTCCCTCATAACGACCCATTGGTGCTGACCATCCAACTTGCGAACATGAGGGTACATCGGGTCCTGGTGGATAATGGAAGCTCTATAGACATCCTGTATCACCCTGCCTTGGAGAAGATGGGATTGAACATCCAGCACCTGAAGCCCTGCAAGACCTCCCTGTATGGATTTACAGGAGATTCAATATAGCCCTAGGGGCAATTGAGTTAGCCCTCACCATGGGAGAACAACCCAGAAAAACTACCATAATGGCCAACTTTGTCGTGGTAGATTGTGCCTCAGCCTTCAATGCGGTATTAGGGAGACCCTCCCTAAGAGAATTGAAGGTGATAACTTTTGTGTACCACTTAACTATGAAATTCCCAAATCTTGGGGGAATAGCAAGTGTGAAAGGAGAGCAGAAGGAAGCGAGGGAATGCTATAATGCATCCCTCTGCATGGCCACGAAGCCTTCAGTGCCTATGGCAATGGTTGTGCATGAAGGCGCAAACCCATACGAGTTGGACCCGCGAATCGGGGAGGAATCTAGAGTCGAACCGGTAGAAGAGTTGAAAGAAGTCACGGTCATGAATGAGCCGTTGAGAAAGTTGAAGGTAGGGAAAAACCTTATGGGTGACGTGAAGGAGAAGCTGGTAGAATTCTTGAAAGCCAACCTCGACGTATTCACCTGGAGTCACGAGGACATGGCAGGGATAGACCTAGCGGTCATGTGCCACCAACTGAACATCGACCCAAAAGCAAGGCCTGTGAGGCAGAAAATGAGAGCGTTGGATCCAGAGAGATACGCGGCTCTAAAAGAGGAGGTTGACAAGTTGAAGGGAAATGGGTTTATCCGAGAGGCATTCTACCCACTATGGGTATCAAACCCAGTGTTAGTCTCAAAGCCCAACGGAAAGTGGAGGACTTGTGTGCACTTTACTAAGCTCAATAAGGCCTGCCCTAAGGACAGCTTCTCGCTTCCTAGGATAGATCAGTTGGTAGATGCCACAGCGGGGCACGAGCTACTTAGCTTCATGGATGCATATTCCGAGTACAACCAAACACCCATGAACCCGGCCAATGAAGAGCACACTTTGTTCGTAACAGACAAGGGGATTTATTGCTACAAAGTGATGCATTTTCATTTAAAGAACGCAGGTGCTACTTATCAAAGGCTTGTGAACAAAATGTTTGCAAATCAAATAGGAAGGAATATGGAAGTATACATGGATGATATGCTGGTAAAAACAAAGAAGGAAAAAGAGCTCACAAACGATCTCATGGAGATGTTCGACACCCTCTGAAAGTTCAAAATGAAGTTAAACCCACTCAAGTGCACCTTCAGAGTTTCATCAGGAATCTTCCTAGGTTTTATGGTGAATTCTTGAGGTATCGAGGCTAACCCTAAAAAGATCAATGCATTGTTGGAAATGAGCCCACCACGAAGCAAGAAGGAGGTGCAGTGCTTAATAGGGAGAGTAGCAGCCCTCAATAGGTTCATCTCCAGGTCCACTGACAAATTCCTCCCTTTCTTCAACATCCTAAAAGGGAGCAAGAAGTTCACTTGGGATGATGATTGTCAAGAAGCCTTCACCGAGCTAAAGGAACACCTTGGAAAACCACCTCTTTTTCCCAAGCCAGAAAAAGGGGAAAGGTTGTACTTGTCTTTGGCCGTATTGGAACATGCTATAAGTGCCGCCCTGGTCAAAGGAGAAAAGAAGCATCAACAGCCTGTGTCCTATATGAGCAAGCAGCTAGTAGACCCAGAAACCCGGTACCCAAAAATAGAGAAGTTGGCATACGCCTTGGTAGTGGCTTCTCGAAAGTTAAGGCCCTATTTTCATGCTCATGGTATCGAGGTGCTCACAAACACCCCTTTGCGTCAAGTCTTGCACAAACTGGAAACTTCGGGAAGGTTGTTAAAATGGTCGATTGAATTGAGTCAATTTGACATCACTTACACCCCAAGGACCTCAATCAATGGGCAGGTACTTGCAGACTTTATAGTTGAGTTTGCACATTGACCCCATGAGGAGGGAGAAATAGAAGAGAGTGAACCAGCGCATGAAGAGGAAAAGCACCCTAAAGAATGGAGCCTCCATGTAAACAGGGCATCCAACGAAGGAGGAGCCAGCGCTGGCATAGTAATGACGGAACCTGAGGGGCACAAGATGTATTGCACCTTAAGATTTGGATTCGAAGCTTCCAACAATGAAGCAGAGTACGAGGCACTTTTAGCTGGCCTGCGGCTAGCTAAGGAGTTAAAGGTAACCCACTTGCATGTCTTTAGCAACTCACAACTGGTGGTGTTTCAGGTGAAGGGTGAATATCAAGCTAGAGGCCCGAAAATGGCTGCATATCTCGCCAAGGTGAAGGGGTATTTGGATCAGTTCAAAAAATGCACCAAAGAACAGATCCCAAGGGAGCAAAACACAAACGCTGATGCACTCATAAAACTCGCCTCTACTCGAGACGAAGACATGCTTGAGTCCATCCCGGTTGAATACCTCTCCAAGCCGAGCATAGTCGAAGAAATGATCCATATGGTCAATAGCCTGGGGGAGTCATGGTTTGCACCCATCGCGAAGTACTTAACTAACGGGGTCTTGCCTTTGGACAAAAAGATGCCCGCAGGCTTACTTACAAAGCTGCCATATACACCCTAGTAGACGGGGTCTTATATAAGAGAGGCTTCTCTACCCCGCTCCTAAGGTGCGTAAATAAGGAAGAGGCTTTAAAAATTCTACAAGAGATTCATGAGGGGGAATGTGGAAATCATGCTGGGGGGCAGTCCACGGCAAAAAAGGCCATCCGTCAGGGGTACTATTGGCCTACCATGGAAAAGGATGTGAGCGATTTCGCGAAAAGGTTTCACAAGTACCAGAGGCATGCAAACTACCCCAGACAGCCACTAAATGAGCTGGTGAGCATGACTAGTCCGTGGCCCTTCGCTGTGTGGGGGATTGACTTGATTGGAGTGTTGCCAGCAGTCGATTATTTTACTAAGTGGGTGGAAGCAGAACCTTTAGTCAACATAACGACTAAGCAAATCACCACCTTCGTCAACAAATTTATCATCTGTAGGTTTGGAGTACCCTACAAGATATTCTTCGACAATGGGACGCAATTTGAAGAAGGAGTATTCGAGGAATATTGCAGGGAAAAAGGAATCAAGAGGAGTTTCTCCGCTGTAGTGCACCCACAAGCCAATGGACAAGTGGAGGCCATCAACAAGATCCTAAAAAGGAACCTGAAAACAAAGTTGGAGAAGTTGAAAGGGGCCTGGGTCAAAGAACTTCCCAATGTGCTTTGGGCCTACAGGACCACACCTCGTTCCACCATGGGAGAGACGCCTTTTGCCTTGGCCTATGGCTGCGAGGTTGTCCTTCCAATAGAAATGAAGATTAACTCCATCCACACACAAGCGTATGATGACCAGGCCAATATCGCAGCATTGGCCGGGAATTTGGACCTGTTGGAAGCTAAGAGAGACAGGGCACAACTGAGGCTAGCCACATATAAGCAACGAGCCGCGAGATACTATAATTCGAGGGTGCGAGAAAGAGCATTCAGAGTTGGAGACCTCGTGTTGCGAAAAGCCCTGCCCAACACTAGAGATCCGAGCGCGGGTGTGCTAGGAGCAAATTGGGAAGGGCCCTATCAAGTTGCTCAGGTTGTGCCCCCTAACACCTACAAGCTCGCACGCTTGGATGATACCATGGTACCTAGAGCATGGAACGTAGAGCATCTAAAAAAATATTATCAATGAGATCCCCATGTGTGAGGCAAGAGCATTATCGTTCTAACGTGCAAGTCTAATGTAATAGCTAGGACGTAGGAGGCTAAATTAGATTCCTTAATATGTTGTAAGAATGAAGTCACATTAAGTTACCATGTATTTCACCTGCTTCAAATGAATATGATGTGACATTAGACAAACATGTAGTAAAAGTTCTTATTTAACCAAGATGATTATCGAGATGCATGAATGGAATGATCAAAGTGCT
Source organism: Humulus lupulus (assembly GCF_963169125.1). Classification (NCBI taxonomy): domain Eukaryota; kingdom Viridiplantae; phylum Streptophyta; class Magnoliopsida; order Rosales; family Cannabaceae; genus Humulus; species Humulus lupulus. The sequence continues at coordinate 65,420,459 of NC_084797.1, read as the reverse complement.
TGCCGAGATAAATCTCGCTAACCACTTGAGGGGCAGAATATATAGCAAAGAGGAGGGTCCTATAAGGACCCCTCATCCTAAAAGGACCCCTCCCCCTTACAAATAAAGAACAAGACCTTGTAAGGCATCTCTTGAGTTCACAAGGATTAGCTACCCTTATGAACATCAAGGAGATCAAATGGTCCTACAAGAAAAGCATCCTAATAAGAGTAAATGTTTCCACAAGAGGAAGTGCCTCAGGAGAAGCACCCACCAATAAGCCTAGAGTGGCCACCAAGTCATCTAGCCAAAAAGGATCCTAAAAGAGTTCCTTGCAAAAATAGTACTATGAATAACGACGAGAAGGATGCTTCTCGCAAAAGATAATAAGCGCGCGCAAAAATATATAAAAGGATAACTAGAACCCAAGGGGTCAATATATCCTTATAGGTACAATCAAGAGGCACCAAAGAGGGACCTATTGAACCCCTTCGCATGGGCTCCAAAGGACCTCAACCCTGAAAAGTAAAAAAGAGAACCTATCGAACCCCATTCTGCGGGCTCAAAAGGATCTCTAACATAGAGGAATAAAGATGAATGATCACATATGTATATATATAAATTTTTTTTTTTGATAATGTAATAGGACTTAGAGAAATTACAAGAAAAATAAGGCTCAAATGAGCATAAAACCACATTGGACTGAGATGGCAAAAATCATAGAATGATAATCTCAAGGCCTCCTGCCGTAGGCGTTCCACTCAGCCGCCCTGGCAACGGCATGCTCACCAAAGAAGGAAAAATCGAAGTTTTGATTTTGCCTCCATACTCTATAGAGGGCGCGCTCTATGGATCTATACTCAATATCAGCCTTATTCGCCTCTAAGGAAGCGACCCTCCCCTGCAACGTTGCAATGGTAGCCTTTGCACCCTCAAGGTCGGCCTCCAAGCAAGTGACCTTCTCCTGCAGCGTCACGGCCTTGGAAATCGCCCTATTCTTCTTTTTTGATGATGAAGAGGCCTTCGCCAGGGCCTACTCCAACTTAAGTTTGGTTTCAGCAAGCTCCCTCTCAAGCCCCTAGACTTGGATCGTAAGACGGTCCCTTTCAGCATTCGCCGCGAAGAGGTCCTGGCCGAGTCGGTAAATCGCTGAGCCACTTTATAGGTCTACACAAGAAAAATAACAATAACGATGATAAGCAAAAAAAAAGAGAGAGAAAAGGGATAAGGCTGACATAAGATGCATGAATTCACCCAAGTGGCGGAACGCACAAGAGTCTCTCCGAGCTCCGACATGGAAAAATTCCGAAGACCTCTCCAATCAGCCTCAGGAAGATCCGTGGTGACCTGGACATACCGTTTCCCATAAGAGGCCGCCATGCGGCCCGCCCAAGGTGCCCCTTCCGAGCCAAGGGCGCTTGGCTGGGTAGGGACAGATGACCTGCTCACCGAAGGAGGATGGAGCATGGGAAGATCGAAAAAATGAGCCCCTGATGGACCAGGATTATGGGAAGCCTGAGGGAAAGCATAGAAGTCCTCATAATAAGACAGACGAAGCTCCTCGGCATGGCCTGTTAATCGTGGGAGTGGGAGGCCATGTCATGGTCTGTAGGGGCTAACAGAGGGTACTCCCTGGGAGACAAAGATGGTCGGTGGGGTTCCCTATGTTCTGGGGAGACCCCCTTTGGCACACACTCTGCCTCTCCCCCATCTGAGTGAGGTTCAGCCAAAACAACCTTTTTCTTCCCCTTAGAAATAGTCCACAACAACTCAGGCTCCGAAACCATGGATAGCTGATGATAGTTGAGGTTTGTCACAGTGAAGAGACGTACAACCATTTTTTCGGCAGGGTCAGCCTTGAGAAATTTATCCATTGTATCCGCCACTGACCTGAGAACTTCAGGCACAACAAAATTCTCTACACAATCAACACAGTTGCCGACACAAACATAAGTTCTAAAATAGTAAGTTCCAAAAAAAAAAACTTGAAGTACTTACTAGGAGCTGAGCAAAAGTGCTCACGAATAAAGAGGGGACCCTTCACAAAGAAGAAGTCCAGTTTCCAAGACCCTGGATTGGATACAGAACCCTATATCAAGGAGACCGAAGAATTGGCTTTTTGCAAGAAATAAAAGCCTTTGAATTGAGGAGAGGGCATGAGGTTGTACATGAAATGCACCTCTTGGGCCGTGGGAGCACGTCCGTAGAGCTCCATATACACAATAAAGAGGCAACTCAAGGTCAGCCAGTTGTTGGGCGCCAACTGGAGCGGAGTAAGGTCAAAATGGGTGTAATGGAATTGTGCCACCTGCTTTTAAGATATGCTCACTCATGGCCACATAACCTGGACTTGGGTGATTATCCCGGCACTTGTTCGAAGGAACGTATAATTTGTATTCCGGGCTAAAACAGTAGTTCTCCGCTAATTCCAACAATTTATTTTTAGACTTATGGGACACTAGGGTGGATGCCAATAGGGGGCCAGTGTCTTGATTCCCAGCGGTCACCTGTCACCGTGCTCTCTTTGGCGTATCTGCAAAACCAAAAGAAAAAGGTGAGGTGGAAACAGGGAACTTTACCCTTCATTTTTCTTCCTAGCAAGGGTCTTCCACTGAGGCACCGAGTGTGAAAGCGTTACGCAAGGGTAGACCGAGAACAAGGGTTGAGGAGAAGACAGGACGACCCCATGACAGTCATTAGGGGAAAATGGGGTAGGAGGCTCAGGCGGGAGATTTCCCTCCATTAAATACAACTCCATCTGCAAATCTAGAAGGGTCACCCTAAGGTTCGTTATATGGTCGTTAAGGTCAAGGGGAAAAGATACTCCGTCTCCCCTCAAAACTGTCTCTATTTCGCTCTCTACTACCCAGATTTTACGTCTAAGTTCAGCCATGTGCTCAAGATGATGAATACGAGCCTGCCTCAAGATATCATAGTCTTGGTGAAGGTTGTCTTCGGAGGACTTCGAGTCTGAAGATAAGTCTACAAACTCGACCCCCGGAGGAACACCGGATGATCCTTCACTTGCCATGAGATCTCGTCTCGTAAGTAAATAGGGTTCACGTATAAATGAGGGGATTGCTACAAAACAAAAAGGAATGGGCTTAAAACCTCCAGGCATAAGCTCTATAAATAACCAACTACGGGGTATGAATGAGGGCTTGCAACTGGGTTAACTCACAACGAGCTCAGGCCAAAGTACCCCATCCCAAGTGGTGCTAATTTGGACCCAATAAACATAAGGGAGAAAGAAAGTATACCTCAAGCAAGTAAAATTAGGCGCTGTCGTGGTCAAAAGGAGGTCGAGGGCCAAAAGCACCATCACGGTCAAAGAGAAGCAAGTGGTCGAAAGTACGCGTTTGCAAAAACAAAGGAAAAAGGTGTTTTAGTCCTCAAATACTTGCATGGATATGAACATACAAGAATTGAACTCAAATATATAAAAAAAAAAAAAAAAAAAGGAAAAGATAGCAGAAGTGAGGTTGTGGGGGATTGAACCCCTTACCTCTTGAAAGGAACAAGGATCTCAAAACCACTAAGCTGAAGAGGTAAGGTGTAAATAATAGGCTAGATATGAAGGCTTATTTATAGGAGCCACGGGCTCATCCTAACCATCGAACCTAAGGCCTGATCAATGGCCAAGAAGGGAGCTTGGCATCTCCATTGGTATCCATGAAGCAAAGTGATATGCTCACGTTCAATCACAAGGATCACCACTAACACCACATATGCTTTCAAGGCGCCATACCGAAAAGTCTACCAGAGTGTCTAAAGGCCCTCTCATAGACTGGGGGCAAGTGTAGATGCTCAAAATTCAATGCTTGTAAAATACCCAAAGTACGTGCTTAGGTCCCATGAACGCCTACATACATGGCTGAGGAGCGGTGCCCTCGGGCCACCATCATCTCACGTCTCGCGGGAAGGGACGTCTTGCGTGCCCCGTACCTACCCCGATGGACGAGGGGACTCGCGAGAAGGGGCGTCTCACACGTACCGCGCCTGCCCAGATTGCCAAGGGGCCTCGCGAGAAGGGGCGTCTAATGCGCACCGCGCCTGCCTGGACGGCCGAGGGGCCTCGCAAGAAGCGGCGTCTCGCACGCACCGTGCCTGCCCAGGTGGCCTCGCGCCTTGCAAGGGCCAACGCCTCGTGCACCCCATGTTTTCCCAAGTGGCCTCGCGCCTCACAAGGGCCAGTGCCTCATGCCTACCCAGATGGCCTTGCACTTCGCAAGAGCTAGCTCCTCGCGTGCCCTATGTCTGCCCAAGTGACCTCGCACCTCGTAAGGGCCAGCGCCTCACGTGCCCCGTGTCTGCCCACGTAGCCTTTCACCTTGTGAGGGCCAGCGCCTCGCGCGCCCCGTGTCTGCCTAAGTGGCCTCGCGCCTCGCAAGGGCCAGCGCCTCGTGCACCCCGTGTCTGCCCAGGTAGCCTCGTGCCTCGCGCCTCACAAGGGCCAACGCCTTGTGCGCCCCATGTTTGCCCAGGTGGCCTTGCGACTCGCAAGGGCCAATGCCTCGTGCAATGGTCTCTCGTAAGACCCATCTCGCGTGCCTATCACTCACATCTTTTGGGTGGCTTTAAGGTGCTTCGAGCGTCTCGCGCCAAGGGCTCAAGAGCCCCATCTCGCCCCACGACCCTTACATGCACTAGGTGTCTCGTTCCCTGCACCTCAAGATGGTGTCTCTTATGAAGACCTACATAAACCTCAACATTCAGAGGTAAAAACCCAAGTATAATTTGAAAAGGTCGTACCAGTACGATCTTGAAGAGAGGGCACACGCCAAACAAGTAGTGGGACCACTAAGAGAGGGGACATGGCCTGTATGCTTCTAACTAGATGTAAGAGTCGACACCACCACCAGCACCACTATGCCTGTTGCCACTCCTCTGACACTCGTACTAAATAAGTAGTGGAGACATCCCCACAGAACTTGAACATGTACTGGAGCCAACACCAATACCCCTGACACCACTCTCCTGAAAATGTACTTGTGTACCATCTGGTCCCCTGGACCACAATGTATCAGGGGCCATTAGAGTCCACTATAAAGGGAACCCCACTTCAACATGGAAGGGGGTTGGAAAAAACACTGTAGCTTGAGACAACAAAAGAATACAAGCTCTTTTCTCCACTTTTCTGTTGCAATTATTATCTAAGTTTCTAATTAGATTTTTAAAGTTCTTCATTCATAAGCCATATACTTTGATTTTTCTAACTTAACATCGTTGACGAGTTCTCACCGTCAACACCTATCCTTCTCATTTTTTTTACCTTTTACCGATCCCTTTGCCTTCAAGAACTCTGAAGAACAAATCAAAACTAAACCTAGAAAATTTCGTTGATCCACGGTGAACCTGCCCGATGTTCTGAAATCTTATCGATCCTTCATCCAAGTAAGTCTTCTAATCGATTTTTCCTTTCTATTATGATGTGTTGTGCCTGTCTTGAATATTCCTGTCAGTTCTTGCAAAATTGTTTCGGGGTAAATGGGTATATTGATTTGTGCTAAGTTTGGTAGGAAAATAAAACTTTGCTAGGATGATGAATTAGTTGGGTAGTTAGGATTATAACTTCAGGGCGTGAAATCGAAGTAAAAATTCAATTTCTAAGCTTGTAGAAAAACTAGGTTTTTCCAGCCGTTTCAGAGTCGAAAAGTATTTTCTGAAAAACTTTTCACTTCTGCTTTTTAATCCATTTTCCAAAATTTTCGCTTAAAATGTAGTGTTTTTTGTCAGAATGCTGCTGGTCGTATAAAAGCTTAACTTTTATACACGAGGAACATTATTCCAACTTTTAAACACCTTGATCCTTTTGGCCATTAGAATCTCATCTCCGCTTTTCTGTTCGCAGATTTTCATGCAAGATCCATGGGGAGGTGAGAAGCCAATCAACAACGATCTGCTAGTCCAACTGCTCGAGGACGAAGAACAACCGCCGCTGCTAGTTCCAGAAATCCCTTTTTCTTGAATTCCCCCAAACAGACCTCTTTCTAGTCCATCGAAAATGGGTAGAGTAAAATCCGCTACCAGACGTCATATGGTACCTTGGTCCCCCTAACACGATCACTGCTAGGATGATAAGTAATTTCCTTAGAAAGTATGGACTTTCTGGGGTTACTTTATTTCTTCCTACCATCGACCAACGGGCAAACCTGCCTAGCAAGGCCTTCAGTGCCTGGTCGAGGTACCACATTGAGGCAGGAGCTATCGTGCCTCTTCATCATTACTTCCAAGGAGTGGCCAATTATTTTGGGGTCGCTCCTTTCTAGATAACTCCAAATGGGTATAGAATGCTTTCAGCACTCTATATCCTTTACAGCCATAAAAAATGGCCTGTCCCTTCTCTTCACGAGATCAACTACCTGTTCGATCTCAAATCTAACCCCAACCAGGGCCACACGGAGTTCTTTCATCTCTGCCACCAGGGAAATGAACCGCACCTTCCTGAGTGAGACTACCTACAAGTCTAATGTAGGAAAGTACCACCAAGAGTACTTTTTAACCACAGACCTGGTTGCCAACAACTTAGCCTTCACCCAAGGAGGTAACCTCTTCGTTCTCATGGCGTTTATTTTCTTTTATTTTATCTGCGTTTTCCTTAGAAAATTAGCTCTGTTCAGGTCCATGGCTGCAACACGCTCCTACTCCTGAAATTGAGCTTCGAGCAGTGCTGCTGGCCAGCATGACTGACGTGGAAAAAAGCATCAAATAGCTGGTCACTGAAGCCAACCTAAGACTGGTCTGCCATTTGGCACCTCACTAGGATTTGAGGGAAACCACTTCGGGGAGTGCCACTAATGAAGGAGTTCCCGAGCAGCACCCAGATGTGTCACAACCACCAAGGAGGAGGACAACTGGAGTGACAAACAGATAACCCTCCAGCACCCTGCGAGTAGATGCTCCTCAGGCCCCTTTAAGAAAGGGCAAGAAGAAGGCTTCCGAACCCTGTGTACCCATCGACGAGTCTTTAGATGAGAACAATAATGATCTCTTGCTTTTAGATAGTTTGCCTATTCCCTGTCACTTATTTGACGGGGACGACAACTTTAAGTACACTCCCACTTTAGATTCAGACTTCTTCATGCTAGAGAGTGAGTGTAACACTAGTAAAGTATATAATGTAGTGACCAGTAATTATAGCTTGGGTATTTTACTTACAATGGCATTTGTTTCCTTTTTTGACCTAGCACACTCGTTTATTTATACTGTCTAACTATTCGTGTGCTTACCTTCTTACAAACATGCCATCCGAAGACATGTTCGATCTCTACAGTGCGCCTGATGCTCCTCCGAGCAAGAAAAAGGCGAGCAGGCAGCATCGCTGGGAGTGCAGCAAAGAGCCTCCGGCCATGAAAACCCACACCGAGGACCCTCCAGCAACTGGTCCTTCAAAAAATACAACACCATCTCCATCTCCCCTCGAGCAGCAATCTCCGCCCGCACCGGTCGGGTCGACCCCTCCTCCACAGGGATGACTTATCGAGCCAGCTGCCCCTGCTCAAACAGGGATGACTTATCGAGCCGCACTCTAAGATTGGCCAAGGATAGGATGACAAAGATCCTGAGGCACGAGTGCAGCCGAGAAGCCATGGATGGGATAGAGTCGATGGATGTCGACCAGATCTTGAATCGCACACTAAACGAGCTTTCCATTGTAAGTTGTCTCTTCCTATTGAGGCTCAATCTTTTTATCTATTATAGTCATTTTAACTTTTGTTCTGATCACAGGCAATGCTAACCGTGACTGCCAGACGGCTCTGCTCAGGGGTCATTACTGAGCAATCCAAGGCGCCCGAGCAATGGCACACTGAGGAGATTAAGGTCGTTGAAGAGAAATATAAAGAGCAGCTTGAGGCGACTTAGAAGGAAAATGCGGCATTGCTCGAGGAGAAAAATAAACTGGTCAAGGAGATGGAGCAAAAGCAGGCTGCTCTGAACAAAGCCCTTAAGGCAAAGGAGAAGTACAAAGAGTCCCACCTCATCAATTTTCGCGAAGCCAAAAGACTCGAGGTGGACCTGATCGAGAGCAGGCAGGAGGCTGATAAGTTGGAGGCTCGCATCAAGGATCTCCAAAAAACCAACGCCAGCAATCTGGAGAGGTACAAGGGCGCCACATCCAAGTGCTTCTATGATTTCTGGAAGCACAACCAAGGGGTCAATTTCAGCTATCTCTCTGAGCGCATGAGGCAAACAGAAATAGCCCGATGTGTTGCTCGCTTGGAAGAAGAAGAGAGAGAAAAAACCCCAGCCTCGCCCGAGATCTCCTTGGCCACTGGCGTTGAAGGCATAGAGAACGAAGCCGAAGCTACAGTAGACTAGGAAAATCCACAAGACCCTCCTGCCCCATGATTATATATATTTTTTGTATTATTTGTATTTCAAGACAATTATATTTATTGCTACACGGGCAGCTTCAACTTTTAACAGATAATTACATCCGAGCAGTAACTACTTGTGGTGCTAAAGGTTTCCTTTTTGATATTATAATACTTGTGTTTTATTATAACATCTGTTCACATGACTGAACTTAGCATAGTACTTTGGTTTGATTTAACAAAATACAAAATTTTGAAAAATACTCTAAGTACTGTAGCATGTTTTCACTTATTTTTCTCGTGTGTTTTCATACCTATTGATATTATTTGCTTACTAGGTACCATATATGCTCCTCAAGTGATGGAGGAGCTTTAGGTCCTCGGTCACTTGCCTTGACCGAAACCTGTTCGAACATTTCTGCTTGTAATAAAGACTTTTAAAAATGATAATACAGCAAAATAACACATGTAATGAGCAAATACTTGTAATAAATATAATAGGTGGCAAGAATGACTGGCTGTGCATAGTCCCTTTTATTTCTCATAACAAATGGACAAAACATGTTTGTACAAGTGATCAACAAAATGATCTTACACTTATAAGCGATCAGTCACATAAAATGACCAACCCTTTTTCATAACTTGTAAAAAGTAAAATTAATACAAGCCAATTCTTTAAGAAGAATTGTTTATTGATAGTACTTGCGCAGGTGTTCTCCATTCCAATAGCAAAGAATGAGATCTCCATTTAAGCGAGCAAGTTTGTAAGTGCCTGGATGGAGGACTTCTTCAATTTGTTACGGTCCTTCCCAATTAGGCCCGAGTACTGCATCAGCTTGGTCACGGGTGTTGAGGAAAACCCTTCGAAGTAACAGATCTCCGACATTGAATTTCCTTTCGTGCATTTTAGAATTGAAATATCAGGCGACCTTTTGCCGGAAAGCTGCTACTCGGAGTTGGGCTTGCTCTCACTTTTCATCGACCAAATCTAGAGATTCCATCAATAGCTGACTATTAGAGCCTTGATCATACGTTGTTCTTCGATGGGATGGTGGATCTAACTCAACAGGCAACATAGCCATCCATAAGCTAAGGAAAATGGAGTATGGCCTATTGATGTTCGATGGGAAGTTATGTACGACCAAAGGACTTCAGGAAATTGCTCTGGCATGCCCCCTTCGCTTCTTCAAGCCTTTTCTTCAGAGTATCCTGTATCATTTTATTGACTGCTTTGACTTGTCCGCTTGGTTGAGGGTGAGCAACTAAAGAAAAGCTCTTGATAATTCCATGCCGCTCGCAAAAATCTGTGAATAGATCACTATCAAACTGGGTACCGTTGTCTGAAACAATTTTTCTTGGCAATCCATAGCGACACACAAGGTTTTTTACTACAAAATCCAGCACTTTCTTGGTCATTATGGTTGCAAGTGGTTCAGCTTCGGCCCATTTAGTGAAGTAATCGACGGCCACTATGGCGTACTTGACACCGCCCTTTCCTGTGGGGAGAGATCCGAGTAGATCTATACCCCAGACTGCGAACGGCCACAGACTTTGCATCTGTTTTAGCTCATTAGGGGTTGCTCGTGGAATTTTGGAGAACCTCTGGCATTTTTCACACCTCCACACAAATTCCATCAAGTCTTCATTGATTGTTGGCCAGAAGTATCCTTGCCTTAGGATCTTTTTTGATAAACTCTGCCCCTAGCATGATCCCCACAAAAGCCTTCGTGGACCTCTCTCATCAATTCTTTGGCCTTCTCTTTCGAAATACACCTGAGGAGTGGCATTGAGTATCCCCTTCGGTACAAGATTCCATCGACCAGGATATACCTAGCAGCCTGCCGCTGAAGGGTCCTGGCTTTTTTCCCATCCGTTGGCAACACACCCTTCTTCAGGTACTCTATGTATGGTGTCATCCATGTATCTGCTGCTTGAATTACCAAAGAGGCCCTTCTGCTTGGATGCTTGGTGTAGATAGTCATTCAACTGGCACTATGTTTAGGGTGTCAGCATCCTTGGCACTCGCCAACTTGGCCAAAGCATCAGCGTTTGAATTTTGGTTGTGAGGTACTTGCTGGAGAGTGTACTTATCAAACTGCGCCAATAGATCCTTCGCTTTATTCAAGTAAGCGACCATTTTTAAACCTTGGGCCTGGTATTTTCCAATGATTTGATTGACCACTAGCTATGAGTCACTGTAGATATCAAGGGACTTTATGTGCATGCTTCTAGCTAACCGTAATCTTGTGAGCAATGCTTCATACTCAGCTTCGTTGTTAGAAGCAGTGAAGTCAAATCTGACTGCGCAGTGAAATCGATGCCCCTTAGGCGTTATCAAAATCACTCCTGCTCCTACGTGGTGCTCAATAGAAGAACTATCTGTAAACAACTTTCAAGAAGGAGTTTGGCTTTGAGACTCTAGCTCTTCAGGCCCTTCTGGCTGTTCGTTGTCTGGAAGCCCAGTGAGTTCTGTGACAAAATCAGCTAGAGCCTGTCCTTTTATCATTGCTCGTGGCAAGTAAGAGATATCAAACTATCCAAGTTCGACCGCCCACTTCAATTATTGACCTGCGACTTCTGGTTTCTGCAGAACTTTCCGTAGAGGTTGGTCGGTCAGAATTGTAATTGCGTGAGCTTGGAAGTATGGCCGCAATTTTCTAGAGGCTAAGATCAGGCAATGGGCTAATTTTTCAATAGGTGGACATCGCATCTCTGCTCTTATTAGCCTTTTGCTTACATAATAAACAACCTTTTGCATGCCTTCCTCCTCTCTTACTAGTACAACACTAGCTGCATATTCTGTGATCACCAGGTAGATGAACAAAGTTTCTTTATCAACTGACTTTGTAATGAGGGCATATTTGTAATTTTGACTCATTGAAGGTATAAATGTGATTTACGTGTTATGAGATTGAGACCATATTATTATGTGGATATATTTGCAATATTTGGCTCGAGGCGATCCTAGTGAGCGGGTTAGTGGAAAAGTCACATCAGGGTCAAATACCTGGCTCGGGGTGAGCCTAGGGGTATTTTTGGAAACTAAGTGCATATTCAGGATTTCTCGGGTGATGGGTAGTTATTTGGTGATTATTTGATTATGTCGGGATTATTCGGGGGTCTATTGTGTAATATGAGGATTAGCGGGAAATGCGGCTAATGATCATTTTGCCCTTGAGGGCTTTGAAGTGAACCTCTTTGATGAGGGGCATTATGGTCCTTTTCTAGCCTTGGCTTGAATTAGTTAGATTAGAGTACCTTAGAAACTATGGAAGACAGAACCAAAAACACTCTTAGCCCACTCTCTCTCTCTCTCTCTCTCTCTCTCTCTCTCTTAAAGTATTGAGAAGCCTTAGGATTTTTGAGGAGGAAGGCTTGAAAGCTAAAGCTATGAATTGAGGAATCAAAGCTAGGAACAGGATTAGAGGTAGCCAGAGGTTGTGATCTCAGTAAGGTATGATTAATGCCCTAGTTTTGAGAGAATTTTGTTATGGTTTAAGTGTTTTTTTTTTGGCTTAAACTTTAGTTCTGATTTTGAGTTTTGGTGAGGATATGGATTAGTTCCTTGTTTAATTGTGATGCCTATGATGTATTGTTGAGAGTTCTAGACTCAATTTTTTCCTTTAGCTATGTTTCGGGTGAGTTTGGGTGATTTTGGCTCAAGAAAATGCAGGAAAATGGCTGGGAATTTTGAGTTCGTGGGGTCACGTCGCGGCGCTATTCTTGGAGTGCCACGACGCGTATGAACTCAGAGGCCTAAGGGGGTTCTCTAAACCGGCTTAGCGCGTGGAGCTGGGTGGGTTGCGCTCCAGCGCGTGTCTAGGAAATTTAGGAGTTTTCTCTCGGACTTGTAGAGAATCGTGCGCTGGGTGGGTTGCGCTGCGACACGTGTCTAAGAAATTTAGAATTTTTCTCTCGGACTTGTAGAGGGTCGCGCACCTTTGAGAATTTTCGTGGCTCAAATAGGGAATTTGTGCCAATTTGGGTTTTTAAGCTCGAGAACTCAAATCTAAAGGTTTGGGAAGGAATCTACTACCCTGTTCAGTTGGATTCAAGCTCCCAAAGGCTAGAAATTTATCTTGAATCTCTTAAAAAGTCTAAATGATTTGATGATTATCCATTACTTTGTTGTTACTAGGTTATACCGCTAGGGCTTGGGAATAGGGGTTGTGCTCAGGATCACCATACCTACTTGTTTGGGACTCGAGTTAAGAAAACTGCACCCTAGTCGTACTCGAGGCTTGGACCCCTTTAAATGGATATGAATATAGTTATAAATGTGATTATTCGATTGGGTATGCTTGTATATGCTGCATCTGATTATGTATTATGCAATCTGTATGTTTGGTTATATCTAATTTGAAAGCTCGACCTAAGGGAGTCGGGGCCGACACCAAGCGTGCGAAACGTAGCTCGTCTTAAGAGAGTCGGGGTCAACCATAAGATCTAAGAGCTTGGCCTGAGAGAGTCTGGCCTGAATGTCACCTAAATATTTAGAAGTGCAACTTTCGATTGCACTTGTCTATTTCAATGATTGCTAAATTGGATTATATGTTTGTTTGAGCAGGTTTTTACTGCTAAGCGTATTGTTTATATTTTGTTGCGTATTGAATCTGTTGATTTAATTTTCTTGATGAGCCTTGGCTCAAGGGTGCTATGTGGTGTAGGTAAGGGAAAGGGAAACTAGACCAGCCATGAGTTGGAGAGCTTTAAGGGAGGCGTGTACATTTCCAGCTGCTCGACCACCACAACTGAGGGATCAAGAAGGACTAGAGCCAAAACTTTGATTTTGCCGCTTAGGTCGGCTTACGTTGTAATTATTTTTTAGAGTTGTAAATGCCTTGTAAACACTTATTTTTTGGATCCCATGTACAAACTCAAACTTTTTAATGGAAACAACTACTCTTATGACAAAAATCTTTAAACCCTAATCCATTGATTGTCCTTAGTTACACATTTTTATCCAAATGACTTCATTAGAAAGTCATGCACTATTTAAAATACATAGTGTAATGGCCTTGTCTATTCAGGGCATTACAGTATGTCAGTCACTAAGTATGCCTTGAAGTTTGATAGGGTGGCTAAATTTGCACCGGATTTGGTACCTACTGACGCAGCAAGACAGGACAGATTTATTCGGGAGCTGAATTTTATGATAGCCAGGGATGTTTGAATTACATCAGTACTTGGGGAAATAAATTATGCTTAGGTGGTTAAGAAAGCCCTCATAGTTGAGGAGGTGGAGAGTAGGATATGGAAGGAGAGTGATGCACGACGTGATGTTTTAAGAGCAATGCCTCCATTGGTGGGATTTGGTAGGGGCAGGGGCCCTTGTGACTAGAAGAGGAAGACCCCTGACACCTTGATCATTGCAGGTCCTGATAAGAGGGTCTGGGATGTTCAGAGCGGCCTCCAGGGTGGCAATGAGACTTGGAGGAGTTACCCTGTAATGACACAAAATGCTAATAGGGTTTAGTGCCTCGATTAGAGTGTCGGGAGGGCATAATCGGATATATGTGTGTTTAATTGATGAAATGCATGACTATGTGGCATGCATGATATATATGATGATATGAATATATTTAGATGCATGTTTATGAGTATTAAATATGAATGTGGGCATGTTCTTGTTTATAGGGGCATACCTGTAATTTTGGCTCGTTAAGGGCATAAATGTGATTATAGGTGTTGTGGATGCTCAATATTCCACGCCCTTAAAAGATCAAAGACGCGCGCTAAGGTCCCATAAAGGCCTAAATAAAGGCCTAAGTGAGTGTTAGAGCCACCTCCTCGCTCGACCGCACCCAGGCGCGAGGCCGTGTCCATGCCGCCTCATCCACGCGAGGTCGTGTCCCTGCCGCCTCGTCCACGCGAGGCCACGCCCGAGGCCCAGCCGCGAGGCCGTGTCCCTGCCGCCTCACCCACGCGAGGCCATGCTGCCTCGGCCGTGTGAGGCCCTCGTCAAGTCCCAGCCGCGAGGTCGTGCCACCCTCTCGACATCTCGTGAAGGCCTCTCCCAAAGAGCTACGCGTGTGAGACAACCTCGCCCCAATGGATCTCGTCCCAAGGCCCCGCGTGCATGATGACAGTGGTCGAGGTTTCCCACAAGAGACAAAAAGAGTACGAACAAGGTCCCTCAAAAGGGGTACGTACATGCCTGCTAGGATCAGGGGACGGGCCTGACACCTGTGCCCGACAAGTAGTGGCAGTTGGGAATGGTACGAAGAGTGGCTACACCACCACCACGTCTCTGACAACCGTACAAAGCGAGTGGTGGAGTCATGACCGGGTACAAAAGTTGAGGTGCTCCCATGGACTCTGACTGTGTACCAGAGCCGACACCACTACACCTGATACCACTCCCCTGATAGTGTACTTGTGCACAGATTGGTCCCCTGGACCACAATGTATCAGGGGCAATTAGAGCCCACTATAAAATGGACTCCAATTCCATTTGGGAGGGGGTGGGAAAATTTACTGTAGCAAGTGCACCATAGTGAATGAAAAATTGATTTCACCATTGTTCTTCTGCAATTGTTCTTAGAGTTGATACTTAAATTTCTAAGGCTTTTCTATTGATAATCTTTATCTTGCAATTCTTTCCAACTTAACTTAGTTGACGAGTTCTCACCGTCAACAGGTGTTAAATGACTGAGACCACATTATTATGTGGATATATTTGAAGTATTCGGCTCGAGGCGATCCTAGTGAGCGGATTAGCGGAATAGTCACAGCGGGGTTTAATACCCGGCTCACTTTGAGCCAAGGGGTATTTTGGGAACCTATCGAATATTTTGGGGTTTATTGAGTAACGAGTAAGTATTTGGTAATTAGATGGACATGATAGGATTAATTGGGATTTGGTAGGATTACTCGAGGAATTAGCGGGAATCAGGATTAATGACCGTTTTACCCTTAAGGTCAATGAGGAGCTGAGTTAGTCTAAGGGGCAATTTAGTGTTTTTGGGGTTAAGGGATAAACTCAGTAAGTTTCTAGGGATAACTAGAACCCACTAAATTTTTCTCAAACACATAGAGCCCTCTCTCTCTCTCTCTCATCATACACGTTCTCTCTCTCCCTCTCTTGTGCCTAAGGGAATTTTGAGGTTTTGGAGGAGGAAACCCAGGGAATTCAGCAAGAAAGTCTGGAGAATTGAGGCTAGAAGTTGACAAGAATCAGCTAGGGAAATTATGATACAAATTGAGGTAAGAATCCTGCTTTTGTTTCTATTGGGAATTTAGATTATTGGATGAATTTGACTAGGTTTTTGGGCGATGAATAATAGCTTATTTGGGATGGTAATTTCAGTAGGTTTTGAGGTGATTTATTGTGCCTAAACTATGTAATTAAGAGTCCTAGACTTGTTTCTGGACTTGGTATGGGTTTGAGTGTATAATTGGGTTGGATTTTCAGGTTGTAGCTGGGAAAAATGCTGAGAAAACCCAGGGATTTCTTAGTTCACGTGGGCGCACTACGACCAAGGCCATGGACGTCATGACCTGTGTGCCCAGAATGCGATGGGAGAGCTTGCTGACTTGAGGGCACGCCGCGACCCTAGGGGGCAAGTCCCGACCTGCCTTCCCCCAGAAGCATGAGGCTTTGCCTCTGACTTGAGGCACGCTCCAACCCTCAAGGCCAGATCGTGGCCCACAGAGGCAGTTATGGGATAGGTTTGTTTTTAGGTTCAGGGATTTAAACCTAAGCGCTCGGGACGAATTCTACTACCCAGTTTAGTGGAATTCGAGGTCCCAGAGACTAGTATTTGTTTCCAAAACATTTAATTGGACTAGAATTTGATAGTTATCAATTATTGCTTGTGACTAGGATTACCGTTAATGCTCAGGACTGAGGATCGTGCTCAAGACCGCTCTTTATCCATCGCTCGGGACTCGAGGTGGGAAAATTGCACCCATGTGGTTGTGAACAGGACTGAGATTCCCTGTAATTGAATGTATGTGTTCTGTAACTTATATGATTATTATGTTTACTATGAAAGTATGACCTAAGGGAGCTGGGGCTGATGATAAGCGTACTGAACATCACTCGGCCTAAGCGAGCTAGGATCAACTAAATAATCAGAGGGCTCGGCCTAAGAGCACCGATACCTAAATATTTGTACTACAGATTGAGTTATATTTTTAAAAGTATATGTTTATCATTTCCTAGCTTAATACTCGTATTATGCTGATTATTTGAACTGAATGGATTGAAGATTGTTATATACTTTTTTTTTGTCTATGCTTGTTGATTTTGGTTTTCTTATTGAGCACAAAGGCAAAGGAAAGTTGGACCAACCATGAGTTGGAGAGCTTTGGGGCGGAGTGCACATCAACAGTTGCTCGACCGCCAAGGCCGAGGGAATTTACAGGGACTAGAGCTCGTCTGGCTACAACTGTATTAATTTTTCTGCTATGTAAACCTTGTTAGACATGCTTGTATACACTGTATTTGATTGTGTGTTAGGAAAATGTATATTGATTATACTTGATCTGAAAGCTTGGCCTAAGAGAGTCGGGGTTGGTGATACGCATGTGGAAAGCATGTCGTTTTGGCTAGGGTAACCTGGGAATGCAATATGCACTTCTTTGGCCCAAACACCACCTAAATAATTAGAAGTGTAGTTTGCACTTATCTAACTCATTCGCTGTTTAAAATAGACTATGTGTTTGATTGAGTAGGGTTACTACTGCTAAGCGTGTTATTTATATGTTGTTGCTTATTTGAATCCATTGATATAAGTTTTCTTGCTTAGCCTTGGCTCACGAGTGCTATGTGGTGAAGTTAAGGGAAAGGGGAAGTTGGACCACCCAGGAGTTAGAGAGCTTTAGAGGCGGCTTGTACATTTGCAGTTGCTCGACTGCCACGGCTGAGAATTCAAGAGGGAGTACATTCAAATCCTAGTTTTGCCACTTAGGTCGGCTAATATTGTAATTACCTCTAAAGTTGTAGATGCCTTGTAAATATTTATTTTGGGATCCCATGTACAAACTCAAACCTTTAAATGAAAATAATCGTTCCTATGATAAAAAAAACTTTAAACCATAATTCGTTTAATACTCCTAGTTACACGTTTATATCCAAATGAATTGATTAGTAAGTCAAGCACTGTTTAAAGTACATAGTGTAATGGTCTTGGCTATCCAGGGCATTACAGTTATGCTCCAGAAATAAGAGGTGGTAGTTTCCTAATTTCCTAAGGACCAAAACGTATTATTTTCAACAAATGCGACCTTCCTTGAACACGACTATGTGAATAACTATAAACATCGGAGCAAGGTAGTTTTTGGAAGAACTCACACTGATAAGATTCCATCACCTTCATGATCATCATTAAATGATAAACAAAAAACTGAGGAAACCACTAATCCTGACAAAGGAAAGCCCAATGCAACGTTGTTGTCGTAGGATTGTGAGACAACCTATTTTCTACAAACATGAGGCACATGTCCTTATTTCTAATACAGACAAGGACAATCCATTAACCTTCAAAGAGGCAATGGATGATCCCTAAAAGTAGAAATGGCAAGAATCCATGAACCAAGAAATGGAATCAATGTATTCCAATTCTGTCTGGGAACTTGTAGACCCATCTCAGGCCTATTGTGTTCAAATGGATCTTCAAGGCTTGTAGCCAAAGGTTACACTTAGAGAGAATGTGTGATTATGAAGAAACATTTTCTCCCATGGAAATGTTGAAATCCATTCGCATCCTCTTATCCATAGCTGCCACCTATGATTATGATATATGGCAAATGGACGTCAAGACAACTTTTCTTAATAGCTGTCTTGATAAAAGTATCTATATGATACACCTAGAAGGGTTCACTAAGAATGGGGGAAGATCATAAGGTGTGCAAGTTTTTATTTTTATCAAGAAGGAAAAAACTTCATTGAACAAACAAACAATTACAGCCAAGGGCAAGCCACCCAACCAGCAAATCATAGAACTCGGCCAAAAACAGCCCCAAACCTCACTCTAATTACATTGAAGTTTCCTTATAAAAAGCTTATGTTGAGGTAATAACTTCTTGTTATGAAAAATGTATAACCTATACTTAACTAAGGTAATCACATCCTTTGCTATACAATTAGCTGTCAAAGAATACCCATAAAAAATGCACCTATTTCTATTCCTCCAAATGTGATAAATCACTGCAGCTAATACCATGTTCAGAATAGAATCCACAATGCCATTCTGCCCAACACTGAGCCGAACAACCCAATCAGTATAGTTATTTGACCACGCTTGAAACCCAAGCCAAGTAAAAATGTAAGACAAAATCCTCTTAGAATGGAAGCAATCAAAAAGAGATGATTATGACTTTCCATGTGGTCTTCATAAACTGGACAAGGTAAACTATTCAACTGAATGTTGTACTTAGCTAAATTGTCTCTAGTTAGGAGGTAAGAATTGACCACCAGCCAAAGCAAGAACCGGTGCTTAGGAAGGATTGTACTACACCAAACTGCATTCTTATACTCCACAAGCTGCTAGCTTATTGTACTGATATATAACTTGAAAGGCTTGAACTTCCCTGAAATGCCAGCAGCCAACACCTCTCGTTCACTGAACCTGCTCCTTAAATGGCAAAGTTTCCGCCAATACCAGCTGCTATCCTGTTTCAAAACATAATTCCAAAAATTAACCCCCTTCAGATAAACATTCTGGATCCATTTGACCCAAAGAATGTCCTATTTTGCAGAAACAGCCCACATATATTTAGCTAGAAGCGCTCTGTTCCAGCTAGCCCGTCTCTGAGCCCGAGCCCTCCATAAGCCTTAGGAAGGCAAACCTGATGCCAAGAAGCTAGATGGAGTTTACTCCGAATCCCTGAGGCCCCCCACAGGAACAATTTGCATAATTTCTCAACCTCCTTGACAATACTCTGAGGAAAAATAAACACAGTCATCCAATAATTCCTAAGACCAAATAAAACAGAATGAATAAGCAACAACCGACCAACATAGGATAAATGCCTACTAGACCAAGATAACAACTTAGTCCTAATTTTATGCACAATGATCTCACAATCCTCATGTTTCCATTTGGTTGGTCTCATAGGAACCCCAAGATAACGAAGAGGAAAGCTCCCCTCAAGAAGTTGAATGGCCTGAGCAATCACCCTTCTCTCAGCTGTACTAACTCCACCAAAATAGATATGTGACTCATTGGCATTGATTGACAGCCCAATAGCCTCACTAAACTTCCCAAGAGCATCCTTAAGAATGCTCACTGCCGTGAGAGATCCTTTGCAAAACAGAATTATATCATCAGCAAAACACAAGTTAAGGAGCTTAAGACTCTTACACAAAGGGTGATAACGAAAAGAAGAAGACCGAGCAGCCAATTGAAGACTTCTTGTCATATATTCCATAATGAGCAAAAAGAGAAGGGGAGACATAGGATCCCCTTGATGCAGCCCCTTTTCACCCTTAAATCTACACTGAACTCTGCCATTCAACAATAAAGAATAGGAGGTGTTTCTCACACAAGATATTATCCAGCCAATAAACTTCATAGGAAAACAATAGGCCCTCAAAAGATCTTCAAGAAATTGCTAGTCAACTGTGTCGTAAGTCTTACTAAGATCAATTTTAATAGCACAACGAGGAGAAGTAACAGCCCTACCATAATTCTTAATGAGATCCTGAAGAATCATTATATTATGAGCAATCGACCTACCCCTTACAAATGCACCCTGATTAGACTGGATAAGAATAGGAAGCACCACAGCCAATCGGGAACATAGCAGTTTAGCCATAACTTTATACAGAGTAGAACAGCAAGCAATAGGCCTGTAATCTATGGCCCGAACTGGATTAGGAACCTTAGGTACCAAAGACAGAGTAGTCTCATGAAGCTCACAAGCAAATTGGCCTGTTGAAAAACCTTGAGTGATTGCTGAACAGATATCCTGACCAATGTCCTGCCAAAGATCTTTAAAAAAACCTGAGCCAAACCCGTCTGGACCAGGGGATTTAGTGCTAGGAATTCCAAACAGAGCAGCTTTTATTTCCTTGCTGGAAAAGGGTTTTAAGAGAAAGAGTTGTTGCTCTACGGACAGCTTAGTCCCCATTTCCACACTTTGTAGGTCAATTTTACCAGTAGCAGAACTGGGACTGCCAAGATAGTTCTTAAAATGGTCAACAAAATGGGCTACCACCTCCTTAAAATCATCTACCAGTAAACCTTGATCTGTAATGTATGAAGCAATATTGTTCTCTGCTCTACGCTTCTTCAAGTAGGCATGGAAATATGAAGTATTCATATCCCCCTTCCTAATCCAATTTATCTTGCTGCGTTGAGCAAGAAAACTGTGATACATGTGCTCTTGTAAATGAAACTCAGTTGCCCTCTCCTTAACAACCTCTTGCAATCTGAGATCATGAGGATTCACTTGAGCTTGAAATTGAGCATCCTGATAGGCCACCATAGCCGACTGATAGTTGAACCCAACATCTCCAATAGAATCTCTGTTAAACTTCTTAAGTCTATGCTTCAACCTCATAAGCCTAAGTCATATTGCTTTAAGACCAGAAGCTCTTATAGGGGCCCTCCAACTACTCAATAAAACCTGTTTAAAGTCTGAATGGCCAGTCCAGAAATTGAAAAATCTGAAAAGTTTGATTCCCATTGCCTCTATGGGAATATTAGACACTACATAGGAGCAGTGGTCTGAGATTACCTCGCACCTAAAAATAGCCAAAGATTGAGGAAACAAGTCCAACCAATCCTCATTCATGAACACATGATCGATCTTTGAGTAAATCCTTGCTGAGCCATCTTTATTATTTGTCCAAGTAAAATAAGATCCAATGCTTTAAGAGCCTCAATTTTAGCATCAGCTAGCCAACCCAAAGGATCTGCCAACTCAGTACCTGATATAGGTTTACCACCAGACCTATCCAAACTAGAAAAAGGGGCATTAAAGTCCCCTAAAACTATCCAAGCTTTAACTGATAGCGAAATCTGAGTTAGATCTTGCCATAAGCTTCTTCTATTCTCTAAAATGTTGTACCCATAGACAAAAGTTACATAAAAAATATCCCTCTGGCCTACCAAGTTAACCTTACAGTGAACCAATTGCTGAGACTCCTCTAATATAGTCACTCGCACTACCCCCTTCCTCCAAATGATTAAGAGCCTACCCTCAATTATTGGACTAGAGTAGAACTCCCAATTAGGAAATTTATGCTCCATGAACTCACCAATTTTATTCCCCCTCATTTTAGTTTCCAACAAACCACCAATTCCAATCTTATTCCTTCTACAAACATCTAGGACTGAACTTTGTTTATTCGCACTATTCAGCCCCCTTAAGTTCCATCTCAGTAAATTACACTTATCCATTGGAAGAACTACCTCCAAGATGCCCATCCTTGCCACCCTTTTTCTGCTCCTAAAGAACAACAAATTGATTGGTCTGTTTTTCAGTCTGAACAGCCGGGATAGTATTACCACCAGTGATATGACCCTGCCTACTCTGAGTAGCAACACGACTAGGAGTTTGCCAAACCTCATCCTTACTTAGATCCTGTAACTGACCAAAGTTAACCTGCCCTTAACGCTTAATCTCTTTAACATTCGAAACTAAATTATCCCCTACATCAGACTCTCCAGCTTGCACCCCTAGTTCCTCTTCATTAAGCCCCACTGAATCTTTTGACTGCTCCACTGGGACTTCAGCTTTAGAACCCACTTCTTTTTTCACCCAAAGAGTTTTTTTCTCCTTACAATAGTCTACCATAGAATGTCCAAACCCAGAACAACTCTAACATTTAGTAGGAAGCCACTCATATTCTATTCCTTGTTCCATAATTTGGCCATTCTCATTGATAAACTGAAAACATCGGGGAGGATAATCAGTAATCTCCATCTCCACTAGAACCCTGGCAAACTGAATTCGAGAACACTCCCTAGTAAACTTATCTACTAGAAGCGGTTTGCCTATAGTGCTCACCAAAGCACTGATACACTTGCTGCCCCAATACTGAAGTCCAAGGTCATGTAGCCGAATCCACAATGGGACAGAACGGATGAGACGAATAACACTAAGATCTGCTGTCCAAGGCATGATGATGACAGGTTTCCTATCAAATTAAAGCACGCCATTCTCTAGAACATGATCTCTTGTTGCTTCATCATTAAATTTGACCAAAGTTAGCCCCAATGTCATTATGGAGATTTGATCAATCCCTAGATGGCCCCAAACTCGCTTAATAAAGCCTTCAAACACTGCAATTGGAGGGTTTGCTCCAAGCACCATGTATATAACAGCAGAACTCCAATTTGCAGACTGAATTTTCACCTCTTCAATATCAACTTTAGCCAGCTTCTGCCCATTTCTAAACATAGGTTCAGTAAATTCAAGTTTCGGCTCAAAAAAAGAAAGCTTACTCGATCTAAATTGTTGCCACTGATGCTGAGCCTCTGACTGAAAGTCCCCTTCTGTGACCTTATCTCCTTCATCAACCCTATCCGCCCAAGATGCACTTCTGATATCCATACCCAACCCATCGTCTAGATCCTCAACATTCTGGGCATTCAAACTCGGTCGATCCATATCACCAACCTGCATAACTCCTGACCCAGGTATTTCTAGATCCACAAGATTGATAGGATCCTGCCCAACGAAACCATCTCCCTCAGAATAATGAACATCCTTCGCTTGTACCTCAGGAGATAACAACTCAGTCCGATCTTTAGAATGCATTTCAGGCCTACGAATCGACTTCTTCTTCTTCGCCATGGAAGAGAGCAACCAGACCCTTTGGCTTCTTCTTTATCTTAAGTATTTTCGTAAGGTGTGCAAGTTGCTGAAATGCATTTATTAATTAAATCAAGGATCTAGATCTTGCAATATCGTCTTTGATGAGACAATTAAAACATGCGACTTTGAATAGAATGTAGACAAAGCATGTGTGTATAAATATGTCAAAGGTAAAGTGGTGGTTGTCTTAGCTCATTACGTGGATGGAATTCTTCTCATTGGTAACGATATAGAGACACCGTCAAATGTGAAGAAGTGGTTAGCTAAAAAAGTTCCAAATTAAAGATTTGGGCGAAACGAGCTATGTTCTGGGAATCCAAACCCTAAGGGATAGGATGAACAAACTCTTGGCACTTTCTCAAGTTAATTATATAGATAAGGTGCTTGAAAGGTTCTCTATGAGTCATTTATGCGACATGAGATCAAGGGAGATGCCTCACTTGATTTGAGAGCAAGTGGGACATTGTTAGGAATTATGCCCTAAAAGCATGTAAAGACATTTTAAATAAATGTACAATTTTATTATATTTGAATGTTATAATTATTGGTAAATGTACTGTATATAATAGAGATTATATATGATTGTACCGATATGAATTAACTATCTTTGTAAACTTACCGCTTTCCATACAGATTTAAATCTTATCATAATAGATTATCATATGTAGATCAGTCTAAATCCTGAGTAGTCATGAACTCTTGTTTGTGCTTATTGGATCTTTGATTCACTTGTTAAGGTTTCTTAGTATAATTAGGCTATTGACTTTTGTTTTGGAGATTCAATATCATGAATTGTTGGGAACATGATTTATAATAATGAAATCCATACTTTCCTAACGAATCGAATATTGGTTTCGCCATGGGTTAACTCTGGAACTAAATAGTTATTTAACTTTAAAATATAATTTGATTATAGATTAAGTATTCGATAGTAAATTAATGGTACTTAAGAATCAAGAGGTAATTAGAATGGTAAAACAGTAATTTTGACCGGATCTAATTAACGAACCAATATATGGAGGATATGACTATATTTATTGATTACATCAATGGACTACAAGAGAAAACTATGTAAATATAATTCTATAAATACGTAGAGTGAAATTCCATATTTATAGGGGAGAAATCGTGGAATTAATAAATAAGATTATTAGATTAAAGAGTTTAATTAATAATCTGGTTTATTAGAGATTCATATTATAGGTCCATGGTCCCCAAGTCACCTCTGTCCTACATTGTCAAGGGTAAGGATGTGAAAATGAAGATTTGTAGAGAGGACTTAATTGCAAAGGAATAAATTTTCCAGGGCAAGTAAATTACTATGTGATCGTTATGGGCAATTTATTAATTATGAATTAATTAATTATTTAACTATATAGTTTTTATTTTTAAAAACTTTATGTTAATATAAATATTAATCATATTTAGATTAATATAGAGAGAGATTAAGAATTATCTTATTTATAATAAGATATTTATTTATTTGTTTAAAACTGATATTGCAAGATAAAGTTCATTTTGAATTAACTGATATATATATTTTGGGATAAATATATTATCTTAAATATTATTTAAACAACAAATGAGAAAATCAGGGAGAGTCATATAGTGGCTCACGCCATTCACCATACTGTACAGTGTGTGGCACCAACCAGAGATATTTTCTATCTCTAGGATTTGAATTTTTAATTCCAAATTAATTTGTTTATTAAATTATTATTTTTTAAATATGATTTAAAAATAAATAATTAAAATAGATGTAACTGATTAGTTTTATTTTAAATAAAATAAAGATTAATTAAATTAGTTAATTAACTTTATAGATCTGAAAGAAGTGATACTTTTAGAATAAGTCTTTTTAGAAATTGAATTAAGCAATTAATTATGAGACTCTCTCAAGAAAGAAAACGATAGATTTCCTTAACCTAAAATTCTAGAAATTTCTATAGCCTCTCTCTTCTCAAACCTCTCTAGATCTCATGTGCTGAGTACATCTAGAGAGCTCTAGAAAAACATTTGAATCCTACATGCCCACACACATCCTTGTGTGTTTTAGGATTGACTTTGAAGGCTAAGGTGTGAGCTTTCAGAAAGGATAGGAAGATCATTGATTTATACGAAAATATTCAAAGACACTTGATAGGCTTCTAGAGGTAATCTAATATCTATTAATGTATGATTTTCATATTTAATACCAATAGTAGACTGGTTGTTGGTGCTTCTTCTCTCCTTTGACTAGTGCAACACTTATGGCATGCTCGGACACGACTAGGTAGAGGTATAGTTTCTCACCTCTCTTTGGCTGGGCCAATAGAGGTGGTTGCCCGAGGTGTTCCTTTAGCTTGGTGAAGGCCCCTACACATTCTTCATCCCAAGAAAATTTCTTATTCCCTCTTAGGATGTTGAAGAGGAGAAGGCACTTATCAATGGACCTTGAGATGAACCTATTCAAAGCTACCACCCTTCCCGTCAAGCATTGTACTTCCTTCTTTCTCTTCTTAGGACTCATTTCTACCAGGGCCTTGATTTTATCACAATTGGCTTCAATGCCTCAAAATTGACCATGAAGCGAATAATTTTTTTTGAAGTGACCCTAAAAGTGCACTTAAGTGGATTCAACTTCATCCTATATTCTTGTAGCATCTCAAACATCTTGATGAGGTCATGGGTGAGTTCCTCTGCTTTCTTGGTTTTCACCAGCATATCTTCTAACCCCAAGGTTGCTCTTGCATTTTTTTATCCCCAAGGGCATTACTTTTGGTTAGAAAACATCCTATTCACCAACTTTTGATAGGTTGCTCTTGCATTTTTTAATCCCAAGGGCATTACTTTTTAACAATAGAGCCCATTGTCCGTTATGAAAGATGTTTACTCTTCATCGGCTAGGTTCATGGGTTGTTGGTTGTACCCTGAATATGCTGCCATGAAGCTAATGAGCTCATGACCTGTAGTTGCCTCGATCAATTGATCTATCCTTAGGAGTGGAAAGTTGTCTTTGGAACACACCTTATTGAGACTGGTGAAGTCTACACATGTCCACCACTTCCCATTTGACTTTAGTACCAACACAGGGTTCGACACCTTTACCGGGTAGAGTGCTTTTCTAATGAGTTCATTTGTCCTCAGCTTGTCCACTCCATATTTTAAGGCTGCATACCTCTCAGGATTTAGTGTCGACCTCTTTTGCCTTATGGGCCTTGCCTTGGGGTCTAAGTTAGGTTGTGGCACATGACTGATGGATTTATTCCTACCATGTCCTTATGGCTCCAAGCAAACACATTGAGATAATTTTTATAGAACTCCACTAGTTTCTCTTGAAGGTCTTCTTGGAGACCTCTCACGACCTTCAACTTCCTTAATGGTTCTTACTTCAGAACAATTTCTTCCAATTCCTCTACAGGTTCATATCTGGCCTCATCAATGACTCAGGGATCTAATTCTTGTGAGTTTGGTCCCCAGTTGCCCCTCCATGTATAACCATTGCCACGGGTTCCCATGTTTGGTAGATGTATGAAAGGAAGTGTTGTAACATTTCCATGTCTTCTTTTGTTCTCCTTTTATGATAGTAACCCCTCTCGCCATTGGAAATTTAATGGCTAGGTGATAGATTGAGGTTACTGCTTTCAATTCTCTTAGGGAAGGCCTCCCAATACCGCTTTGAAAGTTGAGGCCCAGTCAACTACAATGAAGTTTGACAAATCGTAGTTTGACTGGCTTGTTCTCCTATAGTGAGAGCAAGCTTGATTGTCCCTAGGGGTTGTATCAAGTCCCTAGTGAACCTATATAGTGAGGTGCTACATGGTCTTAGATTTTGGATACTCAGGCCCATCTTTTCCAACGCTGGGTGATATAGAATGTCTACAAAATTGCCATTGTCCACTAGGACGTCATGAGACCTTATATTAGCTAATTGGAAAGTCAACACCAGAGGGTCGCTATGAGGAAAATGCACTCCCCGAGCATCCTCATCTGTGAAAGTTATCGAATAGTTTTCCTCTTTAAAGCTCTTTGGGGGTCGTTGCTTTAAGCTCATCATGCAAGGAGGTGGGTTTCGCCTCACTTCCCTAGCATAACGATCTCTTCCTTTCTCGACTATCCTCCAAACCCTGGAACTCCATATATAGTTCTGACCTCTCCTTGGACCTCCGAGGCTCATTCTGGAGCTCGTAGCGAAGCCGATCAATTTTCTAGTCTTGAGTTCTGTCTTTTGACGTACATTCCCATGTGCCCTCTGCGTATGAACTCTTCAATCTCCACTTTTATGTGAGTGCACTCCAAGTGGTATGACCTATATCTTTGGGGTATTGACAATAATTGTTGGGTTCTCTTTTGGATCAGTCTTTTCTCATTGGTGGGGGTCTCTTGAATGGGATCTTATTTTCATTCGTGAGGAAGATTGATCCCTGGTATCTGTCAAGTCTGAGTTCAACTCTGCACCCGTTCTTCCTCCGTTGATCACCTTTCTGCCCTCCATATTTACTCTTCATCCTAGCATCATTCGAGCCATCACAAGGAGAGGTCTTCAATGGAGGTTCCCTCCTTCTTGCTTTAAGATTCTCATGCTTGTCTTTGACTCGAATATATTTTTGTGCTCTCTTGTAGAATTCTTCTAAGTCTACAACTTCCCTCTTGAGCATGGTGTCCCATAATTTTCTCCCAGGACACACTCCAGCTCTGATGGCCATCGTAAGCTCTCCCCTTGATAGCCTCCCCACCTTAGTCAACTCCATGTTGAATCGATGAATATAGCTTTTTAGGTTTTTTCTTTTGCCCTACTTTATGTTGGCATGGCGTAATCGTGGATTGCATGGTGTTGTTGAAGTAACTCATCAGAGAATTATTTCCACGACCTAATGGATTTTATTCGTAACCTTTTCAACCATTTGTATGCAGCTCCCTTTAGTGTGATTGCAAAGCAGGGGCATCTTGCCTTGCTCCTCTTAACTTCATCAAACCATTGAAAGCGTCCATATTATACTTAGGTTTTTTTGTACCCTCGTATGGGGTCATATAAGGCTCCTTGAAATTGGTGGGGAACAGCTCAACCTGAATTTCTCTTGTGAAGGGTGACTTGTAATCAAACTCATCGTCGCCCCATGTGAGTATCTTTCTTTGAAGGCTTTTCATTTTTATGTCGAGTTCATGCCTCCTTTTGTTGAAGGAGTATTGTAGGTCCTCGGGGCCAATCTTTGCCTTCATTGTGTCCCTTGGAGGAGTTGCGAGGGTGTTGTTCTCATCTCTACCCCTTTTTTATTAAGTTTTTTCCTCATCTCTGGCGGTGCCTCCCTCGAAGTGGTCTTGGGGTCATACTTACCATAGGCATCATTCACACTGGGTTGTCGCTCCTTACTCCAGACTGCACCGTCAGCATGTAACCTTCTTAGTGTTCGGAGCTAGGGTTGTTACTTGTAACGCCCCACATTTTAGGCACCTACTAGTATCTAGAACGGGGTGGTGAGATATGTATGCATATTATTTTGATTAATAAAATATGATTGAGAATGAAATTTCATGTTGCTAATGTTAGCCAAAGTGTGAAATGTGTGGGTTTTTGACAAACTGAGCATTTCGGTCTTGGGCTGAAATGGAAACCCTAACCGGGTAAATTCTCAGATAAAATATTATTGGAGATGCATGATTATGACAAAATAAAAATTGGCATAAAGTTATATAATTGTTTTATTATGGTCTAAAATGTTTGATTTTTGTGTGAAAAATCTTTAAAAATGCATTTTTTGAAAAATGCTTATTTAGGAAAAAATGGAATTTTTGTTAATTAAATTCCATGAGTTATGAACATATAAGGCTGACCACTTATATTAAATGGTAGGACACATTTAATTTAATTACCCTAGGTTAAGAATTCAAATTGGTGAAGAAAAAAATTACAACTAGGTAATTATTTTCGGGGTAAATAATTCAGTGTAGTTTAAGTAGCTAAGTATTAAATTAAGAAGTTAATTACGGGTTAGGGAACTTAAGCGAGCATCTAAGAGGAAGGGTAAAAGGGAAATTTTACATTTTTTTTATCATAGTATACAAGAGCCAAACTTGGGCATCAAGACTCATTTTCTTGAAAATTTTCTCTCTCAACATTTGTTTTCTCCTCCTTCTCTCTCTCAAAAATTCATATGGCTAGAACCCCCTATGGCTCTTATCTTATTTTTCTCCCACAAAAATTCATATAAATCTCTCTCAATCACTCTCTCTACTCCGCTCTGAACAACCACCTATTCCCTTTTCTATTCTTTTAGAAGCTAGAGGAAGAAACAAAAGATATCAAGAGGTAACTTTCAAAGCTTTAGTTTTGTTAGTTTTTTTCTTTAGTTTTTAACTTGTTGGTTAGTTTAAATCTTATTATTGGGTTCTTGGGAGTGTAAGTGTGAATGTTGGAGGCTTGAGCAAGAGTTAGAAAGGGTATATCCAACAAAAACCATCAACTAGTGTCTTCAAGAGGTATATGGTCACACTTGTGTTATTCTTTTAGTTAAATATTGTGTAACTGCCTTATTTGTATAATTTTTTATGTTTAAATTGATTATGGATACTATAATATTATAAATTTGTTTGTTGATCATGCAGTCATGGATGAATGGATAGAAGATCGACCTTTTACTCGCTATCTTTTTGCTAAGAGCTTTCAAGAACCATATTTTAGAGCTCAGAACTTCGAAGTTTTCAGACGCTTTGCTGAGGATCTTTCGCCTGCAAACCCAAAGCTTCTATTTTT
This sequence comes from Humulus lupulus, assembly GCF_963169125.1. Classification (NCBI taxonomy): domain Eukaryota; kingdom Viridiplantae; phylum Streptophyta; class Magnoliopsida; order Rosales; family Cannabaceae; genus Humulus; species Humulus lupulus. The sequence continues at coordinate 65,390,663 of NC_084797.1, read as the reverse complement.
CAGGATCTCCAATCTTCGTTCAGGTAAATCTTCTTTGACGTTTGACCTTTTGAGATGCGATGTATGATTCTTCTGTGCTCTGAAACTTTTTGCGTTCTTGGGTAGAAATTTGTGAAGATTTTGTATATACCATTTGATGCTTGATAGGGTAGTGTACTTTTGCTCTATATAAGTTAGGAATCAGTTTGATAGTCAGGATCATAGGTTTAGGGCGTAAAATCGACGTAAAAATTTGATTTTTAGGCTAGTTCAAAAACCGGGTTTTTCCCGCCCTTTTGGAGTTGAAAAAGCTTCTTTTCATAAAACTTTTTACTTTCACTTTTTGATCCGTTTTTCAAACTGCTAGCATAAAACTTAGTGTTTTGGTTAGAATGCTGCTGGTCGATAGACGCGAGCAATGTTATTCCAACTTTCAACATAAGCTCCCAGGCTGTGCATCTTATCTCCTCCTTTGTCTGTTTGCAGTTCATATGCAAGACCCGTGGGGACCAAATGTCCAAAGACATGCCCGCCCTCGACACGCTATTCAGCCGGATGTCGAGTGGCATGTAGTCGCTGAGAGTAGGGTGACGGTCAGAATGATTGCCAACTACTTAAGAAAATACAATCTAACGGGGGTGACCATAGTCAAACCTAACCCATACCAAAGGGCTAATCTGACTGGAGGTGCTTACAGTGCCTGGTCGCGGTTTCATGTTGAGGCAGGAGCCACTTTGCCTCTTCATGCATTCTTTCAGGGGGTGGCCAGCTATTTTGCAGTTGCCCCCTTTCAAATTACCCCAAATGGATATAGAATGCTTGCTGCACTCTATATCCTGTATAGCCAGAAAAAATGGCCCGTGCCGTCGCCACATGAGGTCAACTACATGTTCGTCCTCAAGTCTAGCCCCAACCAAGAAGGGACGGGGTTCTTCCATCTTTGTCATCAGGAAACTAGGCGCACTTTCCTGACTAACACGACCCACATCTCGAACGCGGGGAGGTACGACCATGAGTACTTCCTTACGCCTGACCTGGTCGCAGATAACTTGGCTTTCGTACAAGGAGGTAAAACTTTCACATCGCTGGCTGGCTTCTTCGCTTAGTGTTTTTCCACCATAATGTCTTAAACTTTTAATGTGTTTCAGGCCCGTGGCTACGATCGAACCCAACTCTGGCGATGGAGTCAAGAGCGGCACTCTTAGCCAGCATGTCAGATGTTGAGAAGAGTGTCAAAAATCTAGTTACAGAGGCTAACCGTACGTTGGCTGGCCTCTAGGACCCTTAACCAAATATGAGTTGTCCTTCGGCAGGGAGTGCTCGCGCTAAAGCGAAACCCGAGCAGCAACCCCAAGCGTCTCCTCTGTGGAGGAGACCAACTGGGGTTACGATCAGGGAACCTGCTAGCACTCATCGAGCAGAGAGGCCCTCGGCTCCCAAAGGAAAAGGAAAGCAGAAGGCCACCGAGCCTACCGAACTCTCTGATGACTCGTCGGATGACAACGGTATAGTAATTTTGCTTTTAAACAATTTTCCAATCCCCTGTCATCTGTTTGATGGGGATGGCAACTTTAAAAATGCTCCAATCTTAAGTTCAGATTTCTTCCAGGCGGTAAGTAGTTCAGTAAATAATGTAGCGACCAATAGTTGTAGCGCGGGTACTTTACTTGTAATCTCTTCACTTTCATTTTTTGGCCCTGTGTGACCATCTTGTCTTACTGCCCGCGTTGTTTCCTCTTGTGCAGATATGGACTCTGAGGACGTGTTCGAGCATTACAGGGCTGTTGCTGCCTCTTCTGGCCAGAAGAAGAACATCAAGAGGGCTCGGGGGGAGAGCAGTAAAACTGCCTCAAAGAAGGCCCGAACTAATGACCCTCCGGCTACCGCCCCTTCGAAGGAGAATTCACCACCTCCATCGCCACTCGAGCAGCCAGCCTCAACTCCTTCGGTCGATCAAACTTCCAATCCTGCAACACCCGTCCACCAGTAGCATTCTCCTAAGGCTCCTAGCAGCCAAACATTGCGTACTCAGCTCGAAGGCTCCCTGCCCAGTATCGTGGTTAGCTCTGCCAGGGAGAGAATATACAAGCTCTCCAAGCATAAATGCAGTCAGGCAGCTATTACTGAAACTACCTCTATGGAGACTGATCAATTATCAATAAAGGTCTAAACGAGATAGTTATCGTAAGTCAACTCCTGATGATGTAACATTTATTTTTTATTCCCTGCCTTTACTTTATCTTTTTATATCTGACTTCAGGGACTACTGACCATAACCGCTAGCTGGCGCCGTGCTGGGGCATTGGTGTCTCGGGGCAGAAATTTCAATACCAGGCTCGCCGAGGCTAAGAAAGCACTCGAAGTTAAAAATAACAAGCTTACTAAACAGAATGGCGAGTTGCTTGAGGAGAAAACGGAGCTGTCTAAGAAGAAAGAAGAACTGCTCGAGAAAAAAGCTAATCTGACCGAGGAGCTGCTGGAAACCCGGAATGCCCTAAAGAAATCCAACGAAGCCAGGGAAAAATTCAGGGAAAGCGCAACACTCAACTATCAACAAGCTGTACAACTCGAGCTTGATCTGATCGCAAGCAAGCAGAAGGCAGAGGAACTCGGAAAATGAGTGAAAGAGCTTGAGGAAGCTGGAGCTAAGAACTTGGAGAAATACAAGGAAGCCACTCTTCTTTGATTCTACAAGTTCAGGAAGCACAACCGGGAGGCTAACTTCAACTATCTATCAGAACGCTTGAGGAGGACTTTAATGTCACAGTGTGCCATTCGCCTGGAAGAAGAAGAGAGGGCTGAAGTGCCTGCCTCCCCAGAGATTTCCCTGGCAGCAGGGATAAATGGTGCAGATACTGAAGCTGGCACAGCCGTCGACCAAGACGTTCCTCAAGACCCTCCAGCTCCTTAACCTTTTTTTCTGTTATTTCAACTACACGACCCACGGGTCGCGATGTAAAGACAATATTTTTTATTGCTGCAAGGGAAGCCATTTTACTTTTACTTGAACAGTTACATCTGAGTAGTGATTGCTCGCGATGTAAAAGGATTCGTTTGACATTATAATATTTCTGCTTTATTATAATATCTGTTCGCATGACCAAACCTAGCATAGTACTTTGGCTTGATTTAACAAAATATAAATTTTGAAAAATATTCTAAGTACCGTAGTATGCTTTCACTTATTTTGTTCATGTGTTTACATACCTCTTGGTATGCTTTGCTTTCTATGTGCCTTATATGCCCCCCAAGTGACTGAGGAGCTTCAGGTCCTTGGTCGCTTGCCTTGACCATAACCTGTATGAACATTACTACTCGGTATAAAATGCAAAACTTATAATGTAGCAAAACAACACACGTAATGAACAAATACTTGTAAAAAATTACAAAGTTTGGCAAGAATGACTAGTTGCGCACAGTCTCTTATAATTCTCCTATTTAAATGGACTAAACATGTCTTTACGAGTGATCTATGAAAGACCTTACACGTATAAGCGATTAGCCATATAACATGACTAACCCTTTTTCAAAACTTGTAAAAAGTAAAAATTAATACAAGCCAGTCCTTTAAGAAGGACTGTTTATTGATAATACTTGCGTAGGTGTTCTCCATTCCAATAACGCGGAACGAGATCTCCATTTAAGCATGCAAGTTTATAGGTGCCTGGATGGAGGACTTCTTCAATCTGGTAAGGTCCTTCCCAGTTTGGTTCGAGTACTCCAGCAGCTTGGTCGCGGGTGTTTAAGAAAACTCTTCGAAGTACTAAGTCTCCGACGTTGAACTTTCTTTCTTTTACTTTGGAGTTAAAATACCGAGCGACCTTTTGCTGGTATGCAGCTACTCGGAGTTGGGCTTTTTCTCGTTTCTCCTCGATCAGGTCTAGGGACTCCATCAACAGTTGGCAATTTTGTTCTTGGTCGTACATGATTCTGCGATGTGAGGGCGGATCTAACTCAACAGGCAACATGGCTTCATACCCATATGCTAAGGAAAATGGGGTATGACCTGTTGCTGTTCGGTGAGAAGTTCTATACGACTAGAGGACTTCAGGCAGCTGTTCTGGCCATGCTCCTTTAGCTTCTTCGAGCCTTTTCTTCAGAGTATCCTTCAACATCTTATTTACTGCTTCGACTTGCCCGTTCGCTTGCGGATGAGCAACTGAAGAAAAAATATTGATGATGCCATGCCTTTCGCAGAAGTCTGTGAACATGTCACTATCAAACTGGGTGCCATTGTCTGAGACAATCTTTCTTGGCAATCCATATTAACAAACAATGTTCTTGATGACAAAATCAAGTACCTTCTTTGTCGTTATGATTGCGAGTGGTTCAGCCTCGGCCCATTTGGTGAAGTAATCGACTGCCACCACTGCATATTTCACCCCACCTTTTCCTGTCGACAAGGACCCGATTAAATCAATACCCCATACTGCGAAGGGCCATGGACTTTGCATTTGGTTTAACTCATTAGGAGGTGCCCGTGGGATCTTGGAAAATCTCTGACACTTATTGCATTTTCGCACAAACTCCATCGAATCTTCGTTCATTGTTGGCCAGAAATAACCTTGCCTTAGAATTTTCTTTGATAAGCTCTTCCCCCAGCGTGGTCTCCACAGAAGCCTTCATGTACTTCCTTCATCAGATCTTTAGCCTTTTCTGGTGTAACACATCTGAGCAGTGGCATTAAGTATCCTCTTCGGTATAGAACTCCATCGACCAGGATAAACCTAACAGCCTGTCTCTGAAGGGTCCTGGCTTTGTTTCTATCTGTTGGTAGTATACCGCTCGTGAGATGCTCCAAGTATGGTGCCATCCAGGTATCTGCTAACTGGACCTCCATATTGATTTTGTCTGCTCGTATACTTGGCGGGTGTAGCCGCTCAACTAGCACTATATTCAAAGTGTCAGCATCTTTTGCACTCGCAAGTTTGGCTACGGCATCTGCGTTTGAATTCTGATCTCGGGGTACTTGCTGGAGGGTATATTTTTCAAATTGTGCCAACAGGTCTTTTGTTTTGTTCAGATAGGCGACCATTTTTAGGCCTCGTGCTTGATACTCCCCTAAGACCTGATTCACTACCAGCTGTGAATCACTGTAAATATCCAGCACTTTAATGTTCATGTCTTTGGCTAACCTTAACCCAGCGAGTAGGGCTTCATACTCAGCTTCGTTGTTCGAAGAGGTGAAATCAAACCTAATTACGCAGTGAAATCGATGCCCTTCCGGCGTTATCAATATCACTCCTTCTCCTGCGTGAGATTCGTTGGATGATCCATCTGTGAATAGCTTCCACGAAGAAGCTTCAACTTGAGGCTCGGGTGCACTAGGATTTTCACCCTGCTCGCTGTCTGGGAGTTCAGTAAATTCAGCAATGAATTCAGCCAAGACTTGTCCTTTTATTACTGCTCACGGTGAGTATGTTATATCGAACTGCCTGAGTTTGACTACCCATTTCAACAAACGACCAGCAGCCTTTGGCTTTTGCAAAACTTGCCGAAGGGGCTGGTCAGTCAATACTGTGATTGGATGGGCTTGGAAGTAAGGACGTAACTTCCTTGAGGCCAAAATTAGGCAATATGCTAATCTTTCGATGGGAGGATATCTCAATTCGGCTCCGATTAACCTCTTGCTCACATAATATACTGCCTTTTGTAGGCCTTCTTCTTTTCTTACTAACACTGCACTAGCAGCATATTCGATGATCGCTAGGTATATGAACAAAGTTTCCCCATCTACAGGCTTTGATAATATGGGAGGCTGCGTGTAACGCCCTACTTCCTTAGAGCCGTTACTAAGTGAGTTTTAAGACAAAACAGTGTGCAATGAACTCGCTAACCGAGGTTTTGAAACAAAAGTGTGACTAATTAAAAGTTAAGGCTGTAATCTTGGACAAATGCGCTGTTTCAATAAAACTTCTAGTATTAAACATTTGGGATCCCAAAATAAGGTTTGAAAACTATTTACATCTTGAAATAAGTTTACAGTTGATCAGTTATAAAAATCATAGATTATTACAGCCATTTTCGAATAAACCCCCAACCAAAGCAGTCGGGCAGGCCAAACATGTACGCGTCGCTTCATGCTCTCCGTACTCATGGTTAGTTGACTCAGTCATTTCCCTTACCTGCAACACGGAGCACCCGTGAGCCGAAGCCCAGCAAGAAAACTCATGCAGAGCATAACATATGCAATTTATACAGTTTATCATAACAGATAATCCACATATAAACAAGTCAACCATTAGACTAAGCAAACACGGCCATGCCGCCCCCGAAGCCTTACCGAAGCCTGGGGTCTCGGTCTTCACCGTAGGGATACCACCCGTATCCCCTGGGTCCTACCCTGACCATAGCATCCCATGTGCTAGGTGTTACTTCCGGCCCCGCTGCCGTTCTCGGCCTTGCCGCCCTCGGCCATAGCCGTTCATTTCACTATAATCATATATAGCATAAATCAAACAACATTCAAACAAATATCAATTCATTTAAATCTGCACCCTAACATGTAATGCACTATAGGGCCGTGCCCTACAATCATTTCATCATGCAACATGCAATATAGGGCCGTGCCCTGCAATCACACTATGGGCCCATGCCCCATCCTACGGGTGTTATAGTTTTCTTACCTGCTTCCCGAGCTTTCTGATGCACCAAGGCCACAAGCACGGTCCTATAGCACGAGCCTCCTCGAAATCCTAGTCACAACACACATATAACACTTTTAATACTAACCAACCCAAAACCACTTCCCGGGACCAATCCCGCACTCTCGGAACCTCTATTTCCCTAAAACGATACATCGGAACCATCCCCCGAGTCCCCGGGCAAAATCCCTAAAAACTAGAATTTTTGCCTGCCAAAATGGCCTAGGGCCGCGGCACTCCCCTCAAGGGCCGCGGCGCCCAGCGAGTTGCCCTCCTCCTGATGCAATCTCGCGCCGCGGTGCCCAAGAACAGGGCCGCGGCGCTCATACGCGAACCCAGATTTCTGGGTTTTCTCTTGCGTTTTCTCCGAGCTAAAACCTTCCCAAATCATACCAAACCAATACCCAAACCCCAAAATCAATTTAAGACTTTAAATGGACCATCTAACAACCCATAAACACTAGATTCAAGCTCAAAACACAATCACACTCACAAATCCACCCAATTGATTTCAACTTCAACAACTTAAACCCATAGGCCAAAAACACAAACCCAAGCTTGAAAAACCTAAACCAAACCTCAAAATCTTAAACCACAACAGATAAAACTCTTAAAATTGTCTAGGATCCTTACCTTTAAGTGGAGAATCCACCCTTTGCTTCCTTGAATCCATCTCCAAGTCTCCAAAATCAGCTCCTTCCCCTCTTCTTCTTCTTCTAGCTTTTCTTTCTCTTTATTTTTAACAAAACCAAACAATGACCAAGCCCCAAACCGTGTACCCCATATAACCCAGCTGCCATATATCAAATTCCCAGCCAAATGACCATTTTACCCCTCCTTGCCTATCCTTTCCCAACTAAACCTCAAGGGCACTTAAGTCCTTTTACTTCTATTTCATTTCTACCATTTTCTATCTAGAACTTGTTACTCTCAGCAGTAACTAATGGTTACCCAGGTTACTCAATCACCAATAACCATTACCCACTAAATCTTAACTTAACCATAAAATTCCCAAAGTACCCCTAGGCTCCTCCGGAGCCGGGTATAGAAATCCCGTTGTGACTCTTAAGTTAACTAGCTCTCTAGGACCGTCTTGGCACGTGCATCACAATAATAACACCACACTCACGTGGTACAATTCACAGAATACAATTATCACATATATGCCCTCAGCGGGCTAAAATTACCAATTTACCCCAATCAAGCAAACGGGGTCCACATGCATAATTATTTCACCTAACATGCATACTAACCACGTAGTCATGCATCTCAATGTTCAATTAGTCATATAACATGCTTTAAATCATAACCATGCATTAAACTCATAAAATCATCCATAAATTCCATTATGCCCTCCAGGCACACTAATCAAGGCCCTTAAGCCTTATTAGCGATTTTGGGTCGTTACACTGCGCCATGTGGGCTTTTAAGGCTTGGAAAGCCTGTTCACAGTCTTCAGTCCACTCGAACTTCTTGTGGCAATCCTTCCAGTCAAACTTGTACATCTTTGATCTTTACTGGCGATTTCATATCGATCAATGCCTTGATCTTTTTGGGATTAGCCTCAATTCCTCTCGAATTGACTATGAACCCCAAGAACTTCCCTAATCGTACTCTGAAGGAACATTTGAGAGGGTTTAACTTCATTTGATATTTTTTCAGAACATTGAAACACTCTTTTAAATCCTTCACATGTCCTTCTGCCTTTTTTGACTTTACCAGCATGTCATCAACGTACACCTCCCTGTTTACCCCGATCAACTCCTTAAACATGTGGTTAACTAGTCGCTGGTAAGTCGCACCAGCATTTTTCAATCCGAAGGGCATTACTTTGTAACAGTATAGCCCTGTATCGGTCCGAAAGCTATTGTGATCCTCGTCAGGGGGATGCATACTAATCTGATTGTACCCTGAGTATGCATCCATGAAGGAGAGGATCTCATGGCCTGCAGTTGCATCGACCAGCTGGTCGATCCTTGGGAGTGGGAAGCAATCTTTAAGGTAGGCTTTATTAAGGTCTGTGAAATCCACACAGGTCCGCCATTTTCCATTCGGCTTGGGAACCAGTACTGGATTAAAGACCCATGATGGATAAAACGCCACCCTGATAAACCTATTCTCCTTTAGTTTTTCAACTTCCTCCTTCAAGGCTTTTGATCTGTCTTTATCAAGCAGCCTTCTTTTCTGTTGCATGGGTGGAATGCTTTTGTTGACGTTTAGGACATGGTTGATGACTGTAGGGTCTATCCCAGCCATGTCTTTATGTGACCAGGCGAAAACTTCCTGGTTCTTCTTCAAAAATTCCACCAGTGCATATTTTGTTGTTGCTTCTAAATTTTTTCTGACCTTTACAACTCTGGTCGGAAACTCTTCATCAAGCTGGACCTCCTCAAGGTCCTCGACAGGTCCTACATCTTCTTCAAAATCCCCAAAGCAAGGATCTAAATCTCTATCCTCACTTTGGGCAACACCCTATTTGGAGACTTCATCACCTAATTGGGCTTGTACATCAATGGCCATCTGCAACATTTCTGGGGGAGCACTCCTCGACATACCCTTCTTGGCCTTAGTGATTGAGGCATTGTAGCAATCCCTTGCTTCCCTCAGGTTTCCCAATACGCGTCCTACCCCTGTGTCTGTTGGGAATTTCATGGCTAAGTGCCATATAGAGGTGACGGCTCGAAGGTCGACCAGTATTGGCCTTCCAATTACAGCATTGTAAGCCGAAGGACAATCAACTACTATAAAAGTAGTGAGTAATGTCCTGGTGGCGGGCGCAGTACCTGCTGTTACTGGAAGCCTGATTGACCCTGTTGGAGTATGTCCTTCACCAGAGAAACCATAAATTGTTTGGTTGCAGGGCTCCAAGTCCTTGACGGACAACTTCATTCGTTCCAGCGAAGATTTATACAGGATGTTCACTGAACTTCTTGTGTCGACTAGTACTCTTTTCACCATCATGTTGACAATCTGAACATCCACGACCAGCAGATCGGAGTATGGGAACCGAACATGCTGGGCATCGCAATCAGAGAAGGTTATTGCACCATCCTCTATCCGAGCCTTCTTTGATGCCCGATCCTCCACAGTCATCATCTCGATGTCCTGGTCGTGACGTAAGGTCCGAGCATATCGTTCCCTTGCCTTTCCGCTATTTCCTACAAGGTGTAGGCCTCCGTAGATGGTGAGTAAGGTGCCAGCCACGGGGTCAGGCTGTAAAGGTGGCGAGCGCTGGTGTGTAGGCGCTTGCTCGTTGCCACTTGGAGCCTCTCATTGGGAAGCTCCCACGGCCCACACGTATCTTCTCAAGTGTCCTTGTCTAATAAGGATCTCGATTTCATCCTTCAGCTGGTTACACTCATTCGTATCGTGTCTGTAGTCGTTGTGAAAACGACAGAACTTGGTGGTATCCCTTTTCGAAATATCCTTTCAAATGGCAGCAGGTCTTTTGTAAGGCACACTGGAATTTGTGGCCTGATACACCTCTGCTCGAGACTCGACAAGGGCAGTGTAGTTGGTGAACCTTGGCTCATAACGATTGCTCTTAGCGTACTTACTCTCGAAGGAGAGGGTTCGTTATGGGGCCTCTTCCCCTATTCTTGCCATTGCCATTCCCATCGCCTTTGCCGTTGCCGTTGGGCTTTCACCCATTGGCAGCTTTGGCGGGGTCTTCAGTCCCCTTATCTTTATTTGGGGTCTTTCCCTCGCTGGAAATCGCATCCTCGAGCTTGATATATCGATCAGCTCGATCCAAAAATTCTTAGGTAGTTTTAACCCCATACTTCCTGAGGCTACTCCAAAGAGGCGTACGCCGCCTAACTCCTGCAGTTAGGGCCATCATTTTGCCTTCGTCTCCCACTGTTTTGGCCCCAGCCGCAGCTCACATGAAACGCTGGACGTAGTCTTTCAGAGGTTCTCCTTCTTGTTGGCATATCTCGACCAGCTGGTTTTCCTCAGTTGGGTGCACACGACCCGCATAGAATTGTTCGCAAAACTCTTTTACAAACATCTCCCAAGATAAAATACTTGTAGGAGGGACCTTAAAGAACCACTCCTGTGCAGCATCAGAAAGTGTTGCAGGAAAGATCCTGCACCGAGCGTCTTCGGACACCTTCTGAATGTCCATTTGTATCTTAAATTTGTTGACATGAGATACCGGGTCACCATATCCATCAAAGTTTGGAAGTGTGGGCATTTTAAACTTACTAGGAGTCTCCGCCACAGAAATCCTCTAGATGAAAGGAGTGCCCCTTCTCCTATCGTACTCAATGTGAGACGTTCTTCCCCCGACCAGCTGTTGCACTGCTTGGTTCAGGGCATCTATTTGGGTCTGAACGGCTTTAGGAATTTCCAGGGCCTCTAGTGTCGGGGGAATGTACTCGTCGTGCCATTCTCGGTGATCGTTGAGTAGATTCCTTAGATCGTCGTCTCTTTGTCGTTGCTCGTTGGCTTCGAGCCGGCTAAAGACGTTGTTTTGTCTAGGCTGCCCCCCAGCATTACGTCTTTCTTGTTGGTCTTCTCTAGGTGGTGGGCTTCTGCCTCCACCTCTCTCCTCGTTCCTCCGACCAGCATTCCCTCTACCTGAGTCAGCCTCATTGTAGCCATGCCCATCTCTGAACCTCGATTGGCTATGGTGGGATCGACTGTCTCCTCGATTGCCTCCTCAGGCTGGAGCTTCCCGAGCATTAGGGGGAGGCCTGCGCTGGTCAGTGGGTCCCCGTGCATTATCATGCCGTGGGGGGCCCCAGACCGCAGAGCCTGTTTCTGAGTTCCTTCTGTTGCCAGAAGGACGCTGCCCCCTGCTCGGTGGGTGCGACTCTTCACCCCTTGGGCGTCTAGGGCTGCAGGGCTGCTGCCCAACCCTATTCTACCTTGGATGTGGGGGATTGCCTCGACTAGCCTGGGATGGAGGCTGTGTCTCAGGGTCCCTAGGTGGGACATCATCCTGAGGCATTGGCGGGTGCTCCGGCCTTTGAGGGCTTGTTGGCTGGATTGGAGGGCTAGGGTTGGGACCCCTTTGAGGTGGCCCATTTGAGGGTTGATCAGGCTGTGAGGCAGGTGCAGCCTGATTCCTAGCCAATTGGAGGGCTGTTTCGAGGGCTGCCATGGCCTCCCTCTGACGACGATCCATCTCCGCCTGTCTTTCACTCAGCACTTGGCGCTGACGCTCTATTTCTTGTTGCTATCGTGCCATTGTCTCCGCAGCACTTTCTTGACTAGCCCTCAGATTGGCCAATTCATCTTACAATACTCCCAGATTATTTCTCAGCGTTTTGGAGTCCAGTTCCTCCTCATCAAACTCCCAAGTGTGGCTCATTCTCAGCCATGTTCGGAGGAGGAGGTTGAGATGGTGTAGCGTCAGCAGCCTGCCCAATCTTCCTGGTTGTCTTTGCCATTAGTACTTCAACCGCTTTGTCTCAAGCTCTCAATGAAAGCACCAGAATGTTGACCCTCATTTTGGTCAACTGACACGGAGTCAAATTCTTGATGTGATAGAAAGTATTGAAATAGATCTAATGGAAAGAACAGTAAACGACACAACAAATTATAGTGGTTCGGCCCCATGCTCATCTCTTTGACTTCCAATGAAATCAAGATGAGTCGAGCTGTGAACGCGTTCAGTTTCTGAGATCACTTACGTCGTTCTCATTATTCAGAACAGTGGAGCTTTCGATCAAGATGTTCTCGCCTCCCCCATTCGGGCTCTCGCTCGAATCGGAACCTTTATGCATTGGTAGGCTTTCGACTCAATCTAATAGCCTACCTATCAGGCGCCAATAAAAGAGAAAGTCTTCGCATGGGCTCATCATTTGATGCAGAACTTATTTCATAACCACCATCCATCACCAATCACATTCCACATCCCACTTCAAACTTTTCGATTCCTTGGGTAGCCTCCTCTATAAAGGCATTCCAGCTGTAGAGGCAGGTGAGCCGGGGCAGGAAGGAGTTTGATTGCTGGGATGGGATCGGATCCTAATCCTATCTGTAGGGCGGGCTACGTCCACTTAAGCTATTATTGATATTAATTCTCAAAGGAGTGATCAAAGAACTAGGGTTCTCCGAGTTTCACAAGCCTTAGAGGTATAAATGATACAATCAAAAGATAATAGCTATAATTCTCTTGTAAAGCATAAACTCAAATCAGCCAAAAGTCCCTTCCTTGAGCTATTTCTCTCTATTTATAGGCTCAAGGAGGATTACACAAATTTGTTACAGATATTCTTTCCTAATTAATTGGATAATCAGGAATCATGGTAGATAATCTCGAATATGATTACAATTGCACAAGATCATCTCAGAATCTACGGAGTATACGACCAAGTTGGTCGTATATAAAATCCAAATGTTATGTCAAGGTAATCTCACTGGTCGATGGTCGAACAGAATCCTCTGCCAGGTGTCAACCACGTGTTAAAAATGTTTGCCACGTCATCCACGCCTACTCTTTGGATAACAGTATATATTGTGATTAATACCATGTGTGAGTGGTGATATAATTGTGATGCATGACCCGAGACGGTCCTAGGGAGCCATTTAGCTAGAAAGTCACAACGGGGTCAAATACTCGGCTCAGGAGGAGCTTAGGGGTATTTTGGGAATATTATAATGTGTTCAGGAATTATTTTGTAATGGTTAGTAGCTTATTAATAATTTGGTATCTCGGGATTAATGGGGATTTTTAGGTATACTCGAGTACTTAATGGGATGTGTTAAAAGTCCAAATTACCCTTGATGTCATATGAGGACTTAGGTTAACTTAAGGGGCAACTAAGTCATTTTTGGCATTTGGATATACTCTCTGGGGAAATACTAGAACACTTAGACAAAGCAGAGGAACCAAATTCTCTCTCTCTCCCATTCGATGCTCTCCCTCTCCCTCTCTATGGTGGTTGGCCTTGAAGGATTTTAGGCCAGGATTCAAGGCTAGGATTTGGGAGACTGAGCAAGGTTCAAAGACTTGGCAAGGTTCAGCTGGTGATTAGAGGATTTGGGCTTGGAGTTGAATTTGAAAGAAGCTCAGGGATGAATTTATACTCAAGGTTTTCGGAGAGGCTCGGGTTAGAGGACTGTGCTCGAGATTTTGGTGCTCAAGAAGCTCGAGACACAAGTAAGAAAACTGTTGTACCCATAGAGCAGGACGAGGCCCCATAGTTGTGTTGCAGGGCACGACCCTATGTGATTATGTGCAGGGCATAGCCCCATCGATTATGTTATTACGTGTTTAAGTATTTGTTTAATTATGTTATGTGTGCAAATATGTGAATGAACGGCAAGAGCCCAAACGGTGAAGGCCGAGAACGGCAAGGGCCGGGAACGATGAAGGTCGAGAACGGCAAGGGGCCGGGAGTAGCGTTTAGTACGCGGAGTGCGAGTTGCTAGGGTGAGAACCTAAAGGATACCTGGGAGATCCTCACAGTGTAGACCGCGAACCCAGGGCTTGGTAAAGCGCCTGGGACGGCATGGTCGTATGTGTTTAACATGTTGGCGGTTTGATTATGTGGTAAGTGAAAATATGCATATGTTATCTGTGTTATGAGAGTTTTCTTGCTTGGCTTCGGCTCATGGGTGCTCTATGGTGGAGGTAAGGGCAAGGGGAAAATCGACCAACCATGAGTACGGAGAGCGTGAAGCGGCGCGTACATGTTTGGCCTGCCTGGCTGCCATGGCCAAAGGTATTTTTGGGAGATGTTTTGTACTAAAACTTATTTTGTCGTGTCGTAGACTTTAATCATATTTTATGTTGTAAATATTTATAAACAGTATTTTGGGATCCTGAATGTTAAACACTTTATAATTTTCAGTGAATGACTACATTTTCAAATTATTTGATTTTATTACATTTTAGTTACACTTTTGACCTAAATTCTTGATTAGCAAGTTAAATACACATTTTTAAACTCACTTAGTAATGACTCTAAGGTAGTAGGGCGTTACAACTACAGTTCCTGGAGGGCCTAATTTGGATTATATGCATGATGATGTGTTATAAATGAATTATGTGGTAATTTGATTAGACATGCATGATTGGGTGTATGAAATATGCATGTGGGCCCATTCCTATGAATAGGGGCGTGTTTGTAATTTTGGCCCGTTGAGGGCATAAATGTGAATATGCATGTGTTATGAGTGAGACCCCAGAGTTATGGGGATATATTTGAGGTGTGTGATCCGAGACGATCCTAGGGAGCATATTAGCTTAATAGTCACAACGAGGTCAGATACCCGGCTCGGGTGAGCCTAGGGGTATTTTGAGAACTTGGCTTGTGCCTGGGGTTTATCGGGTAACGGGAAATTATTAGTAATGATTTGGGTATATTGGGATTAAATGAGAATTTATTAGGGACACTGGAGGAACTAACTAGACATGGCAAATGACAATTTAGCCCTTGGGGCTGTTAAAGGATAAGGTTATGTCTAGAAGGAATTTTGGACTTTTCACTTAGGGCATAGGCATGGATGGCCTTAGATGGTAGAACCCACCAGAAGTAGAAAGAACTCTCTCTCTCTCTCTCTCTCTCTCTCTCTCTCCCTACACGGCTCTATCTTTTCTTTTGGTGTGCATAGAAGCTAGTGGGGGTTCTTGGGGAATTGATGCAAAAATTGAAGGTTTGGAAGGGTGGAGACTGAGGAATCAAGCTAGGATAAACTGAGGACTAATTCAGGGTTATCATTTGCGGAAGGGGTAAGTGAATTCCTATGCTTCTCTGTTGAATTGTGAGTTTGATATTGATGTTCTTGAGTTTCAAACTCAAGGTTTGAATTTTGGGTTGTGGTGGAGTTTTGGTTTAGCTATTAGTGTGGTGGTGTTGTCTAAGGTATTTGGGAATGCTTGAGAGACCTAATTATGGCTTTAGTTTATGTCTAGGGTGGACTTTTGATGAGTTGAGTTCAAGGAAAATGTAGAAAATGGTGAGGTTTCTGGGTTTTCGGGCTCGCGCCGAGGCCCGTGTGTTTAAAGAGGCTGGAAAGCCTCTGTCTGCTAGGCGCGTCGTGGGGCAAGGTTTAGTGCGCCGCAGCCCGTGTCCCTCAGCAGAGAGGCTTTTTTCCTCTGACTTGGGCGCGTCGTGTCCCTTAAGAGGCTGGGCCACAACTCAAATGTGAGATGTTGGCCTTTTGAGGGTTTTAAGTTCGGGAACTCAAACGTTAAGGCTCGAGAAGGATGTTACTACCCAGTTTGGTAGAATCCAAGGTCTCAGAGGCTAGTATGTAATTCCAAAGGCTTTTAATTGATTTATATCATGATGGATATTTATTAATACGTTGTGAATAATTCTTACTGCTCAGGGTCGGAATTAGGATTGTGCTCGAGATCGCTTTGGATTGTCAGCTCGGGACACCAGGTAAGAGAACTGTTTGTACTCGTAGAGCTATGTGGTGTGCTGTGATGTATGTGGTTCTTATAACTGTTATGCCAAACATGTGGATGTGACTGATCGACAAAAGCTAGGAGTGGGAAGAGCCGGGAGCGGCAAGAGTCCGGAGAGGCAAGAGCCAGAAGCGACAAGGGGCCAGGATCGACATTAAGCATGTTGAATGCTTGCTACTAGGGCAAGACCCTCAAGGGTGTTGTACACACCCGCTTGGTTGGGACCGCGGACTTGGTGCCTAGTAACACACCCCGATCGGCGAAGGCTGCTGTTGTAGTATTGAGCTATTGTGTTAATATACGGTTGTATTATTATGTTGTTGTGCTATCTTACTATATTGAGTTATTGTACAGTTGTGTTATGGTATTGATGTGTTATTGTACTGCTGTACTATTAGGCTGCTATGCCATTGTGCTTTTGAGTTGTTCTAATGTTGTGTTGTTGTGCATGCTAGTAGGATTTGGTATTTGTTTGTTGCTTTGATTGACTATTTTTTGTTGGGATATATTATTATTGCATACTGTGCTTGAAGTTATCTTGCTGGGCCTCGACTCACGGGTGCTGTGTGGTGCAGGTAAGAGCAAGGAAGTTGGGTTGAACAACCTTGAGTTGGAGGGCATGGAGCGATGTGTACATGTTTGGCCGGCCTGGCTACCACGGCTGGGATTATTTTAAGGAACACGTGGTAAACGTTCGATTTTGTCGCTTAGGTCGACTGTACTGTACCTTTGGATTGTAAATGTATTTCAAAACAGTGTTTTGGGATACCAATGTAATATTTCTACAAATTTCAATGAAAGACCAGCTCTTTGTACTTAATGTTTATTAAATGAGTTTTTATTTTTATCCAAACACACTTTTTAACCTAAAACCTCGATTACCGAGCTAATGGCACATTTATAAATCACTTGGTAACGGCTCTAAGGATGTAGGGCATTACATGGATGCTTCAAGACAATCTGATAATCTATCCAAAACTATGTCATGAATGGGCTCGACAATTCTCTTTATAATGTTCATCTAAAGAAGTAATCAGCCAAAGATCTTTGGGAGTCTTTAGACCATAAATATAATACTGAGGATGTAGGCACCAAGAAATTTAATCGTGGGTCGTTTCTAGGCTTTAAAATGGTGGTCCAAAACAGTGATCAGTCAAGTTCAAGAGTTTCAGGTTATCTTGCATGAGATCTACGCTAAAGGAACGACTTTAGGTGAGAACTTCCAGGTGGCATGCATAAAAGTGATAAAATATTTATTTCCACTTCTAGTTAACATTTCATTTAATTCACATAAGTCACTATGTATTAAATCTAACAAATTAGAAATCCTATCAACACTAGAAATGTTTCTTTACCATTTTAGATTTCACACATAGTTCACATTTATCCTACTCAACTTTTTCACAATCAATCAATCCACATGTAATCACTCTATTAATAGTATTAATACCTACATGTGCTAATCTATTATGCCACAAAGTAATAGAATTTGAATCAACCATATAAGTAAAAGATGTAGATGCTTTTTATTGTCAGTCAAACAATTAGAAGTACAAAGTTTAATCATTTCATCACAAGACTATCCCTTCCCTACAAAGTTCCCTCCCTTGAGACGAAATTATCTTATAGGACTCAAACACTGGCTTGATGCCTAATTTTCTCAACAAATTTTCACTTACAAGGCTCTTATTCATGTCCGGCACATAGAAGACATTGGTGAGAAAAACCTTCTTGCTATAAGTGAAGATGGGATCAATTATGCCCTTGCCTTCAACCTTGGATCTCATCTCGTTCTCCATTTTAATTTCAAGACCATCCCTTATCTCTTAAAAAGTTTTGAAAAGAGACCTATCATATGTCACAAGAATGATGACACAAGTGTCATACCACCACCCTTGTATCTTCCCTTGGATGATGGTATTGACTTCACTCAATGTTGCAACCAATTCCTCTTCGGTTGTATTAACCTTAGGTCCATTGTTATTATTGTTGGGCGAGAGTGAGATTACATCACCATAATAATAAAATCTGCACAAAATTATCCTCGACATAGCCCAATAAAAGATTAGGATAGAATGATGCAAACCCTAGTTGTAGAACAAATTCTTGGATCTTCTTGCAAGCTTCAAACCCTAGGTAGAATCAACACTTGAATCATTTGTTGATGAGAATTAAAACCAAGGCGCATACATGAGATCTATCATTGTCAAAATTATCTATTTCCTAGCCTTTAATGGATGCTTGAGGCTTTCTATAGCGGGAAAGGAAATTGGGATTGAACAAGCCTTGAAATTCACAAAGATAAGCACTTTCTTTATAAATTTATTGGAGAAAACTTATGATCTTGAGAGCTAGAGAGAGAGAGAGGTTAGAGAGATATTTGAAAGGGTGATCAAGTCTATCAAAACTCTTAGAGAACCCTTTTATGTGTAGGCATCATCATTAAGTCCAACCAATATTATTAGAGCTCTTAAACACATCATTTAGAGCTTACCAACAAAGTCTTTAAACCTTTGGCTTAAACTAGGCAATAAAGGTTTCTCACCAACAATTTTAGGTGTCTCCTCTTCAAGCTCTCTAATTTGAATAGGTCATTTTGATTTGTTGTCATCAGATGACATAATCTTAAAGAACTCAACCTCTCTTGACTCAATTATCACATTAGACTCAAAGTCTAACAATCTATAAGCTTAGCTATTTGAGGCATAGCTCACAAATGCACACCTTATACCTTGGACCTAACTTGGTATTTTTAGGGTTCGAGATTTTGTAATAAGCAAGACACCCCCACACTTTAAGATAACCAATATGTGGTTTCTTTCCTATCCATAACTCATATGGAGATATGTTTTTTTTTCTTAATGGGAATATGGTACAAAATATGACATGCGGATAACAAGGCTTCACCCCACAAATTAAAACTCAATTTTTAATGTAATAGCATAGCATTAATCATTCCGAGAAATGTTCTATTTTTCCTTCCACTATACCATTTTGTTGTGGATTATATCGGGTGGTGCATTCATGTATTATTCCATGATCTTCCCAAAATAAGTTGAAATCATTTGAAAAATATTCACCACCCCTATCACTTATATGCACTTTCATTTTCCTTTCTAATTGATTTTCAACTTCCACTTTATATGCTTTAAACACACTAAATGCTTCATCTTTGTTCTTAATAAAATATACATATGTGAACCTAGAGCAATCATGTAACGCCCTACTTCCTTAGAGCCGTTACTGAGTGAGTTTTTAAGACAAAACAGTGTGCAAAGAACTCGCTAACCGAGGTTTTGAAACAAAAGTGTGACTAATTAAAAGTTAAGGATGTAATCTTAGAAAATGCGTCGTTTCATCAAAACTTCTATTATTAAACATTTGGGATCCCAAAATAAGGTTTGAAAACTAATCACATCTTGAAATAAGGTTACAGTTTGAGAAATCATAAAATCATAGATTATTACAGCCATTTACGAATAAACCCCCAACCAAAGCAGTCGGGCAGGCCAAACATGTACGCGTCGCTTCACGCTCTCCGTACTCATGGTTGGTTGACTCAGTCATTGCCCTTACCTGCAACACAGAGCACCCGTGAGCCGAAGCCCAGCAAGAAAACTCATGCAGAACATAACAGATGCAGTTTATACAGTTTATCATAACAGATAATCCACAGATAAACAAGTCAACCATTAGACTAAGCAAACACGGCCAAGCCGCCCCAGAGCCTTACCGAAGCCTGGGGTATCGGTTCTCACCGCGAGGATAACTCATGTATCCCTTGGGTCCCACCCTGAATATATATAGCATCCCATGTGCTAGGTGTTACTTTCGGCCCACGGCCGCCCCGGCCTACGCCGTACTCGGCCCACGGCCGCCCCGGCTTACGCCGTACTCGGCCCACGGCCGTCCCGGCTTACGCCGTACTCGGCCCACGGCCGTCCCGGCTTACGCCGTACATTTCATCATAATCACATATATAGTACATTCGAAATAAACATTCACACACATCACGGTTCATTTCAGGTTAAACATTTACACATAATACAATCCGGGGCCATGCCCTACAATCATCTCATCATGCAACATGCAATATAGGGCCATGCCCGACCATCACACTATGGGCCCACGCCCTATCCTACGGGTGTTATAGTTTTCTTACCTGTATTCCGAGCCTCCTGATGCACTAAAGCCGCGAGCACAGTCCTCTAGCACGAGCCTCACCAACAACCTAGTCACAACACACAAGAAACATCCCTCAATACTAATCAACCCAAAACCACTTCCCGGGACCAATCCCGCACTCTCGGGACCTCTAAAACCTTAAAACAACACCCCGGAGACATCCCCCGAACTCCCGGAGCAAAGGCCTAAAATTGCCAAAAATGTCATCCTGAAATTTGCCTTGTGCCGCGGCACAACTTTCTTGTGCCGCGGCACCCATCAATCAGGGGCTCCCTTGCTGCGGCACGAAAAACCTGTGTCGCGGCACGCCATCGCAGACCCAGAATTCTGGGTTTTCTCCTGCGTTTTCTCCGAGCTTAAACAATCCCAAATCATCCCAAACTCAAACCTAAGCCCCAAAACCATATCAAAACCCCAAGTAGACCATACATCAACCCATAAACATCATAACCCAACTCAATTACACAATCACACTCAAAATCACCCATTTGATTTCAAATTTCAGAAAACTCAAACCCAAGGCCAAAAACACAACCCAAGCTTGAAAATCCTAAACCATGGCTCCAAAATCTTAAACCACAACAGAAAAGAAAACCCAAGGATGTTTAAAACTCTTACCTCAATCAAGAATCCACACCAAGCTTCCTTGATCTCCTCCTAGACTCTCACTTCTCCTTCTCCTCTTCTTCTTGCCCTAACCTTCTTTCTCCTTCTCTTTCTTCTCTTCAATTTCTATCAAGACTCAAGTGATATAAATGCCCAAACCGAACTCCCCTAAATCCCAGCTGAATTTTGTCTATAACCCTTGCCAAAAGACCATTTTGCCCCTCCTTGCCTATCCTTTCCTACTTAAACCTCAAGGGTACTTAAGTCTTTTCATTTCTACTTCATTTCTACCATTTTCTTTCTAAAACTTGTTACTCTCAGCAGTAACTAATGGTTACCCAGGTTACTAAATCTCCAATAACCATTACCCGCTAAATCTCAACTTAACCATAAAATTCCCGAGGTACCCCTAGGCTCCTCCCGAGCCGGGTATAGAAATCCCGTTGTGACTCTTAAGTTAAATTTGCGCTCTAGGACCGTCTCGGCACGTGCATCACAATAATACAACCACACCCACGTGGTACAATTCACAGAATACAATTATCACATATATGCCCTCAGCGGGCTAAAATTACCAATTTACCCCTATCATGCAAACGGGGTCCACATGCGTAATTATTTCACCTAACATGCATACTAACCACGTAGTCATGCATTTCAATGTTCAATTAGTCATATAACATGCTTTAAATCATAACCATGCATTTAACTCATAAAATCACACATAATTCCCATCGTGCCCTCCTGGCACGCTAATCAAGGCCCTTAAGCCTTATTAGCGAATTTGGGTCGTTACAAATCATCTATGAAAGTAATAAAATATCTACTTCCTCCTCTAGTCGACATGTTATTTAGTTCACATAAATCACTATGTATCAAATCTAACAAGTTAGAATTTCTATCAACACTTGGAAAAGAATTCTTAACCATTTTAGAATTTACAAATAGTTCACACTTATCATGCTCAACATTTTCACAATTAAACAATCAATATTTAATTGTGCTAAATCCTATAGTTACAAGTCTAACATACCACAAAGTAATATAATTTGAGTCAAGCATATAACAAGAAGAACTATGTAACGTCCCAAATTAGCGAATAAGGCTTAGTGCCTTGATTATTGTGTCAGGAGGGCATAATTGGAATGTTTAGTATGATTTAATTATGATTATATATGTGAATTTCATGAGTTATATTATTATATGACTACTCATGCATGCTTAAGTGTATTAAATGTGCTTATAGGCCTGCATCTGTTAAAAAGGGCATTTTAATAATTTTGTTCTGCTGAGAGTATATCTATCATTATATGTGCTTTATGAGTGGGACCACATTATCATGTGCATATATTGGAGATATTTGGAACGAGGCGATCCTAGTGAGCAATGTAGCGAAAAATTCACAACGGAGATTAATACCCGGCTTGGGGTGAGCCTAGGGGTATTTTAATAATCTGGTGAATTACCAGGGATTATTTGAGTATGAGTTATATGTGAGGGAAATATTTGTATATGGAGGATTAGTAGAGTTAATGGGGAATTATAAGAAAATTTTGAGGTTGGCGGGGATTTTATCGTAAATGACCTTTTTGCCCTTAGAGGGCTTTGGGAGTGACTTGTGGGGGCAAGGGGCATAGTGGTCTTTTAGGACCATTAAGTTACAATGTCGTAGTTACAAAGTGGATAACTCAGATCACTTCTCTCTCTGTTTCTCGTTTTCTCTCTCTCTCTCTCTCTTGGAAGTTCATTTTAGTTTTTTTTTATTGGAAGAGAAGTTTGTGGAACTCTAAGCTTACAACCATCCTTCGAGGGAATTGAAGGCTTGTTCTTGGGGAATTAGAGGCTGTCAAGAAGCTAGGTATCCCACCAGGAATTCAAATTGGCTGAGGAAATCCAAGTGTTTTTTGTTTGTTAGTTTTGTTTCCTTTTGTGTTTTGGGGGGGGGGGGGGGGGGGGGGGGGCGGGAATCAATGAATTTAGTGTTTGGGGGCGTTTAAGAGGTTTTGGATTGCTGTTTATCATGTATCTATGTTGTTGGATTGTTTTGGTGGTTGAAATTGGGGTGGAATTCGAGTTTGGGTTGAGATTGGGAGAATTGCAATTTTTTAAAATCGCTGAAATTTCTCGGTTCGCGGGTGTAACGCCCTGAATAGTAAGACCTGTTACACCGTGTGTTAAAAATAGCACTTAACTCATTAAACGAGTCGTTTGGAGTTAAACGACGGTTTAAGTATCAAATTTTTTGTTCAAAAGTTGGACTTTTCATTAAAAAGGTTAAGTAATTACAAGGGATCCCAAAAGTTTCAAATAAATACATGTTCATCCAAATATAAATACAGACTTAGCCGACCTAAGCAGCAAAATTTCAACTAAGACTCTTGTTCCCCAAAATATATCGACCGTGGCGGCCGAGGATGCTAAGTATGTACACGCTGCCCCCATATCTCTCTAACTCATGGCTGGTCCAGCTTTCCTTTGCCCTTACTTGCACCACGAAGCACTCATGAGCTGAGGCCCAGAAAGAAAACCCAACAATCATACACATAATCAGATAACATTATCATATATTGCATACTCTAAAACCACATCCTACTCACATAGATTTTCCAACAATATACGACTTATGCCAAGTGGATGAATCTCACATCCTTATGATGGACTCGCCACTATGGAGGATTTTCTGCGTTATGGCCTCACCACTACCGCATACATTACACATGTAATGTCGTCAACGGTGTCATGGCACACTCCATCCCGTGCCCTATAATTGGGGCGCACGCCCTACACTGGGTGCAAGAAACAGTTTTCTTACCTCGAGTCCTGAGCTAAAAGTATAAGGCGATCCCTAGAATGATCCCTACTCACAACGCAATAATGGTAATCATCAAGACCTAAACTAATTAAAAGCTTCGAAATAACATGCCAACCTCTGAGACCTCGAAATTCTACTAAACTGGGTAGTAGAATCCTTCCCGAGCCCTTAGGTTTGAGTTCCCAAGCTTAAAAACCCTAATTGGCCAACATTCTCTATTTGAGTCGCGGTGATCCTCAGAGGTGTCACGGCCCTCTACAAGTCACAAACCATCCTAAGACATGTCCTTGGACACATGCCATGGCGCAAACTACCAGTGTAGCGGCGCTAAGACAATTCAGTGAACCCCCTAGGGCTCTGAGTTCATGCAGGCCACAGCGCTCTAAGAACAACACTGCCGCGTGACCCTGCGAACGCAGAATCCCCATCAATTTTCCTTTATTTTCCCCGAGCTAAACTCACTAGAATTCAATTTAAACATGAATAAACCCAAAAATTGAGTCTAGAACTCACATTAACGCTGTATGGGCATCTCAATTACCCCAAAGAGCAACCATAAATCTTACCCTAACTCTACAACTTAAGCTAGCAATCAAAACCCCAGTCAAAGCCTAAGCTAACCAAAAAATTCACAGCAAAATAGGTTATAAACCTTACCTTAGTAGCGATTCCAACCTCTAGACTGATCCTTAAGTAATCCTAGCTTCTATCCTTCAGAAAACTCAGCCCTTCCCTCAAGTTTCCAAAACTCCAACCAAAACTATGAGAGAGAACTAACGTGAGAGAGGGAGAGAGATTAACTGAGAGTGAGATAAGTGTTTCCTAAGTGTTTCTCAAAGCTTCCTAAGTTATCCCTTGGCCCCAAAAGGACCAAGTGCACCGAGATCAAAAAACTTGCTCTTTAACGCCCCCAAGAGCAACACCGTCATTTGCCATATTTCCCGCTAATCCTCAAGTAGTCCTATAAATTCTCAATTAATCTCGACATACCCAATTTATCACCAAATAACTACCGTTACCCGGTAAATCCCGAATACGCACTACGTTCCCAAAATACCCCTAGGCTCACCTCGAGCCAGGTATTTAACCTTGTTGTGACTATTCCGCTAATCCGCTTACTAGGATTGCCTCGATCCGAATATCGGTGAATATAACCACATAACAATGTGGTATCAATCATATAACACATATAATAACATTTATACTCTCAACAGGTCAAAATTACAAATATGCCCTTATTAACAAGAACGGGGCTGCGTCGCAGCGCTGTTCTTGGAGCGTTGTGGCGCCTGGTCGGTTGCTACGCGACGCGTATCATGTTCCCTTTTCATTTGGGGCTCTCTGCCTAAAGGCATGTCACGGCCCATCAGGGGTGGGCTGCGGCTCTAATTGGGGAAAATTGCCAAAACAAGTTTCGATTATGGGAATCCAAACCTAAGGGCTCAGGAACGATTCCACTACCCGGTTTAGTGGAATCTGGGGGTCCTGAGGGCTAGGACTTGATCTTGAATCTCTTAATTGGTTTATCTCTTGATGTATATCCATTAGTATGTTGTGACTATAGGGTACCGCAAGGCTCTAGAGGAAAGGATCGTGCTCGTTGTCACTTTACCCTATCACTCAGGACTTGAGGTAAGAAAATCGGCCCTTGCACCAAGTGTAGGGCATGCACCACAATTATAGGGCACGAAAATGACCGTGCCATTAATTCGTTTATAGTTAAATGTCTGCTCTATATGAATCTATGTTGTTATAATTGTTTGTACTGATCACTCGGTCGGGAGGCCATTATCAGCATTACATGCGTAATGTATGCTGTAGTGGCGGGGCCATAACGCAGATGCGATATCTGCCATAGTGGCAGGACCATTGTGAAGATGTGATACCCATCTACTCACATGAGTCGTATATTGTTTGAAAAATCTATGTGAACCAGTTGTTGTTATAGAGTATGCAATACATGTTAATTTTTATCTGGATATATGTATGATTTGTTTGGGATTCCTTGTTGAGCCTTGGCTCACGGGTGCTTTGTGGTGCAGGTATGTGCAAAGGAAAAATTGGACCAGCCATGAGTTGGAGGTTATAGGGGCAGTGTGTACATACTCAACCTACTCAGCCGGCGACGGTCAAGATATTTTGAGGAGCAGGAGTCATTAGTCGAAATTTACCGCTTAGGGTCGACTAAGTCTGTAATTCTGATAAACTTGTATTTTTATTAGAAACTTTTGGGATCCCTTGTAGTTTTTCAACTCTTTTTAATGAAATTTATACTTATTGACCAAAAAATTTAATACTTAAACTGTCGTTTAACCTTAATTATACTTTTAAGTCCAAATGACTCGCTTAACTCGTTAAGCACTATTTTTAACACACAGTGTAACGGTCTTGGATTAGTAGGGCGTTACAAACTAGAAGCTTTATTATTCACATCATAAATTGAGATACAAAGTTTAAACATGTCATCATAAGTAATCCTTTCCCCCACAAAAACATTCCCCTTTGACAAAGTAAGCTTGCCAAAATCTACTCAACCTTTATTTCTAGTTTGCCAAACAAATTGTCACTCACAAGGTTCTAGTCATTTCCGGTACATACAAAACATAGGTGAGTAGAACCTTCTTTTCAAAAGTGAAGATAGATCAATTATTCCCTTGCCTTCAACCTTGGACCTTTTCTTATTGCCCATGTAAATTTCATGCCCTTCCTTTGAAGTCTCAAAGGTCTTATAAAGAGTTCTATCATAAGTAACATGGATGGTGGCACAAGTACCATACCACAAACCTTTTACATTTCCATGTATGAAATTAATCTCACTTAGTGTTTGCCACTAAATCTTCCTCGGTTGAATTAACCCTTGGCTCATTATTGTGGCTCCTCTTGAACCTACAATCCCTTGAAAAGTGGCCATTCTTGCCACACACAAAGCAAGGTCCTTTGGAACTCTTAAATTGACCTTCATTCTTCTAGGTCCCAAGGGTTTGTAACCCTTGCCTTTATTCTACCCAATTCATTTTCCTTTGTTGTTGTTGAGAGGTTTAGACAATCCATTGGCCTTAGAAGTCTCTTTATTAGATTCTTTCACGTTCTTATCTCTAGAATGGAATTCCTCCTTAATCCTCAAGTGTTTGAGAATTTCTTCAAGGAAATCTCTTCATTCTTGTGGAGGATTTTCTTTCTATAGACCCTCCAAGATGGAGGCAACTTGGCTATGATAGAACTAGCAAAGAATTGTTCTGGCAATACAATATTAAGGGTAGATAGCTTATTTACAATAATTCGTAATTCATAAATTTGGGGTAGAAGGGTTTTTCACATCATTAAACTTAAATTACATATATTGAGTAATAAAGAATTTATTTGTACCTGCTTCTTCCACCTTGTATTTGTTCACCAATACTTCTTAAATCTCCATAGCAGTCTTGTGTTGGTGTACAGATCATACAACCGGTCTGAGAGGGCATTGTGAATGTGACCCCTACATATTAATTCATCTAGTTCACGTTTCTTCCTTTCTTTGATGACCTCTTGAGTATTATCTTCTTTGGTGGGTTCTATGGCCTTTAGATCTTTTTCTGAGATGTAGAACACCTTGAGAGTAGTTACCAAAACCTAAGTCGAAATTGCAGATGATTCTTCCATGATGATGTATCTCAGATAATAAAGAATTTGATTGTTGGGAGAAAGTGAGATTACATGAAACATCCCAAATTTCCTAATGTGGCTTAGTGCCTGGATTATGGGGTCGGGAGGCAATAACTATGTTATTATGTGAATTATATCATAATATAATTATGCTTGCATGTTATAAATATTAAATATGTGTATGTGGCTCGTTTCTTATAAGAAGGGTATTTTAGTAATTTGACCCATTCAGGGTATAAATGCAAATATGTGTTTGCGTGATTGAGACAACATTATTATGTGGATATATTTGGGTTATTCGACGCGAGGCGATCCTGATGAGCAAGTTAGCGAAAAATTCACAACGGGGTTTAATACCAGGCTCGGGGTGAGCTTAGGGGAATTTTTAGTAATTTAGAACATTACTAGGAATTAGCGGATAATGGAAATTATTTGGTAAGAATGTGAGAATATTGGAAGTAACGGGAATTATAGGACGTAAATTGTGAATAGCGAGGTATGAGTCAAAGGACAAAATTGCCCTTGTGAGCACATGATGAATAACTAAGGGCAAGGGGCAATTTAGTCATTTCTATCCAAGTATAGGACTTGGAGGGCTGGGAACATATCAGAAGGTTTAGGAAAATCAAAAGGGATTCTCAGCAGCTCACTCCTTTTCTCTCCCTTGTTTTCTCTCTATCTCTTGAAGTTTTGGAAGAAGTTTGAGGAAATTGAAGAACAAAGCTTAGGAAATTGAGCTGTTGAGCTTTGGGAATTAGGAGAATTGCTCAAGGGAAGCATCATATCAGAGGTAAGGTCTTAAATTCAAAATTCAATTATGAAGTTTAAAGTTTTGCATGTTTGATGGTTAGGGAGTGAATTTTGGGTTATTGATGGGTTTTTAATCTAGTATTTAGTTGGATTTGGTTGCTGGAAAGAAGTTATATTGGTTTTAGGGATTTAATTGGAAGATTGGGGTGTAATTTTCTAGTTGGGTTCGGCTAAGGAAAAAACCTAGAAATTCAGTGTTCGAAGGGCTGGGTCACGGCCTTGTTCTTGGTGTGTCGCGGCCCTATGGAGCAAGAAGGAGCCAGGAGGGCTCAGAGGCAGAGGTGGGCCGCGATGCCTCAGGGGAGCGCCGCGGCACGTGTTTGGTTTTCCAAGGAGGTCGAGCCTCTATTTTAGACACAGGTCGCGGCCCTTAAAGGGAATTTTGGCCCTAATGAGGTTTTTAGGTCGGGAACTTAACCTTTTGGGCTCGAGATCGATTCTACTTCCTTGTTGAGTGGAATTGGACGTCCCGGAGGCTAGGATTTGGTCTAGAAGCTTTTATTCTCCCGTTGTTGATGGAATTCCTTATTATGGTTGTTGATGGAATTCCCGTCTAGAAGCTTGAATCAAGGATCATACTCAAAGGGCGTCGCTAGTAACTTGCATTCGGATTGAAGGTAAGAAAACTGCACCCAGTATGTGAGTGTGTGATTAGGGCTTAGTTCAATGGCCAAATATAAACATGATTAAGGCTTTGGCCCTGTTAATGAACATGATTATAATTATGTTTGTGAATATCTGATTAAGTACACTGGAATGCGTGTAATTATGATTATTCCTATGATTGCTATTTGAATGTATTATAATGCATTGTAATTGTTGATATGTCTATTATGTGAGATATGTGATTGTCTGTTGTGACGGGGAAGCTCGGTTTATAAACCAGAGGGTTATTAGGATGTTCAATGGGGACCGACTTATTAGTCAAGGGCATATTGGACTTTGAAAGACTCGTCTTATAAGTCGAGTGTAACGCCCTAAACTCTAGGGACCGCTACGATGCACATTTTAAACAGTGTTAAACTCGATAACCGATTCATTTGGCCAAAATCGTGTAACTAAGTATGGTTAGTAGTTTAGGGATTAAAACTTTCGGTTAAGATGTAACATTCCATTAGAACGTTTACTGTATACATTGGGATCCCAAAAATATAATTTAAAGGTCTATTACAATAAAATATTTACAGCCAGTCGATCTAAGAGACAAAACAGTGTTTAACCCTAGTTCTTCTTTCAACCCTCGGTCATGGTGGTCGAGCAGCCACATATGTACACATCGTCACCTAAGCTCTCCAACTCAAGGAAGGTCCAGCTTTCTTTTGCCTCTACCGGCACCACATAGCACCTGTAAGCCGTAGCCCAGCAGGAAAACTCAATATGCTCCTGAACAGTAATAACATGTCATCATACGCTAAGGGCGCATGCCTAGAAAATATAGCCCTATTCAAGCAGGCAAATAAGTTCACGTAATGATGAATATAAAACATCAACCGATGATCATAATAATCATCCAGGGCTTTTAGCCCCAAATAGAAGAGTGACAGTTGTAATCATCACTAAGGTGGGTTCTGTTCCCATTAGCCAGGTGACGATAGGGTCACCGGGGCTTTGTAGATAAGTGATCATTTCACTAGCTTAAACATGGTAGGTGTTTGATGAACTAGTCACCAAGACAACTTACCGCGTGACCATAAAGTCACAACCATGGGATTCCGCTCCCTATCCATGTGACAAAATAGACACCTAGGCCTTTGGCCCTAGCTCTGAGTAACTAGTCCTAGACTAATCAAGCACTTATAATTTTCATCGACCTTCGGGTCGGTCCAGCATTAATGCTCCTAGAGTCATTCAATGCTGATATCGATTAGATCTAATCTTTTATCGGCTCTGCGTTCATGACGCTTATGCCATTTCTGAATCTTAGGTCAGTAATACGCGACCAATGCCGACCCTGAATAGTCAGTGCCACACACAAGTAAGCAATGCTACCAAACATATATCATATGTCAAATATCTTAATATAATGCGTTCAGCATGCTTACTTAACAATTTCTAGCATGATTAGGATCATGCATAAACACAGAGACTCAAGCTCTAAACAATCTCATATTCAATATTCATGGCATGCCCTATTCACATGTTTCTCATGCATCACATTTAAACATCCAACATGCGTCAAGAATAACCATGCATGTCATATACACAGGGTGCAATTTTCTTACCTTTGGTCCAAGCACAGGTTACCAATAAGCGAGCCACAAGCACGATCCTTACTCCAAGCCTCTAATGATAACCTAGTCACAACCATGAACGGTGATCCAATGAGTTCAAGTTCTAAAACCAATCCCGAAACCAAGACCTATCCTCCGAGACATCAAATCCCACTAAACCGGGTAGTAGGAACGATCCCGAGGCCTAAAGTTTGAGTTCCCAAGCTTAAAACATCATTTCGGCCATAAATACCCTCAAGCATCGCGGCCCCAAAACCCTAAGTCATGGCCCCCAGCCAAAACAGAAGCACCAGGGGAAAGCGCTACGGCGCACCATACCCAGTGCCGCGGCCCCCAGAGCTCACAACATCTTCCACCTGCTTCATCGAGCCGGGGCCGCGGCGCCCAAGAACAGGGCCGCGGCCCAACCTCGGACCAGCCATTTTTCCCCGATTTCTCCATTTTAAAACATTCCAAAAACCTATCCAAACATCTCCAAACTCAAAAATCAAAGTTCTCAAACATCCCCATGATTCAAAACCCAAGTCTCAAATCTAACAAAAGCTCATCAAAACACAAAATCCAATTCAAGCTTAAAAACTTTAAAAAACTTTAAAACTTGAATTACCTCTGATTGAGTTGTTTCCAACTACATTTTCCAGCTAATAAACTTCTAATCTTCCCTAGGATCGCTATGCTTTGATCCTCGCTTGAATCTGAGTCCTAGAACTCAAGTTTCCTTCGAAAATGCGATCGGGAGACAAAAATAGAACTTAGAGCGAGAGAGAACTTACTGAACATTCTTTTTTATTTCTTAAAAGGTTACTTCAAGCTTAAGTAGCCTCAACCAAATCCTAACACTCGGGGTCCCGAAAACACCCCCGGGGACAAAATAATCAAAACCTCCATAATTTCCCCCCGACCTTACAAACTCCCAATTTATCACCAAATATTTATTCCCATTACCCAATAACCCGGTAATGCACTAAATACTCCTTGACTCACTCTGAGTCAAGCATAAATCCCATTGTGACTTTCCCACTAGCTTACCTCCTAGGATTGTCTCGTACTGAGTAACCCTGGCATAACCAAATAATAATAAAGCACCACACACACATCACATGTAACGACCCAAATTCACTAGTAAGGCTTAAGGGCCTTGGTTAGTGTGCCAAGAGGGCATGATGGGAATTGTGTGTGATTATTATGATTTAGATGCATGATTATGATTTAAGCATGTCATATGATTACTTGAGTACTTGAGATGCATGACTATGTGTGTTAGTGTGCATATGGGCCCAGATTAGGTTAGAAGGGCATAATCGTAATTTTAGTCATTATGGGCATAACTGCTTTGATATATGTGATAATTGTTGAGACCACATTATTATGTGGATATATCTGAGATCTGTGACTTGAGACGATCCTAGTGAGCAAAGTAGCGTAAAAGTCATATCGGGGATTTATACCCGGCTCGGGGTGAGCTTAGGGGTGTAAATGGGAATTTAGTGGATAAGCTGGAGATTATTATGATATTGAGGAAGGCTATTGGTGATTAGTAAGGTATCGGGAACTAAGCGGGAAATAATAGGGACACTCGAGGAAGTAGCGGGAATTGGGTAAAAAGACTAAAATGCCCTTAAGAGGACTAAAGGATTAGAGATAACTGTGAGGGCATAAAGGTCATTTGACTTTTAAGGAAGGGTATTACTGAGGTTTTAAGATAGTGGGATTTATAGAATATCAAAAGGGTCTGAAAAAGAAGGGAAAAGAAGGAGGGAAAACAGAGAGAGTTTCTTGAGTCGGTTTACACTTTCATTCACCTATTTCTGGAGAATTTCTGGAGCAAAGCTTAGAGGAGAGCTGGGATAACTAAACCTCAAGGACTTTGATCTAAGGCTAAGGAATTGACAGAGGTTTAACAGGGTTTCACCAATACTTGAGGTAAGATTCTAGAGTTCATCCATTTCTGTTTCTGTTTTTTTAAGCTGTGGTACTTGAGTTGAATTGAATGGAATTGAATGGAACTTTAGGGAATTCAGGCTTAGGGCTGAGGAGCAGCAAGCCAAGGGGAGCCTAGGGTTAGCTTGTGGGCGAAATTCTATCAAAGGTATGAATTCTAAACTCTAGTTCTGATGTTCGGCTGGTTTATGTTAGGTTCTGAAGTTTGGAGGTGGCTATGGTGAATTTTGAGTTTGTGATTGCATGTGCTTGGAGTTTAGAGGTTTAGGGTGCTTGAGATGAGTGGAGTGTGGTCATGAGGTTGTTTTTAGGTTTGGGTAAGAGTTGGAAGAGGTTTGGTTGAGTTTGGCTCGAGAAAATCGCACAAGGGAAATTTTGGTGTTGGGCTGTCTGTGACTAGCGCTACAGCGCTAGCCTTTGGGCGTTGTAGCGCTAGGCCATCTTGCTGAGGGGATTTGGTTTCTGTCTGTAGCGCTATAGCGCCCTCCCAAGAGCGCTGTAGCGCTACCCTGCCTTCTGAAGGGGATTTTAGGGTATTTTGCAAGGGTTTTTTACCTAAGGTTTGGGGTTTGGTTCCACCACCTTGTTTGGTGGAACTAGGACATCCCGGGGGCTCGAGATTAGCCCCGGGGCTAGGTTTTGAACTTGAGGGTTGATGTTGACTTTGGCCATGATTGTGTTTAGGTGAGCGCTAGGGCTTGAGTGGGATCGTGCTCAAGGTGTCGAGGGATTAAAGCTATTGAATTGAAAGGTAAGAACACTGCACCCGAATGTATGATTGTGATGGGACTAAGTGCTCCCGAGAATTGTTTTGTGTCATCGTTGATATTATGCCAAGGGACACGTGTAAGCGGTCTAAGGGTACCGTTCATGAACGTAGCGCATGGGATACGAATTGGCCTCTGGGAGCCAGAAACGAAAGGATACAGAGGGAGCAGCTTGTGAGCGCTAGCCCTGGTTATCATCTGTGCATTGTGTTATATGAGCTGATATGCTTTGTATATGAAATACTTGACTAATGATAAGCTTTGTATATGAAATACTTGACTGTTGATATGCTTGAAGTTTATGAGATGCCATATGTGAGATTGACTTGACAGCTAAATGTGCATGTTATATTGTTAATATGTGTTCTTGCTGGGCCTTGGCTCACGGGTGCTACGTGGTGCAGGTAAAGGCAAAAGCAAGCTGGACCAGGCCTGAGGTGGAGAGCTCCGAAGTGAATGTACATAGCTAGCCGTTCGATCACCATGATCGAGGAGTGTGTCAGGACAGAGATCACCTAACCGCTCATTTTGCCTTAGCATGGCTGTTAATGTATTTAAACTTTGTAACTTTTGTAAAAGGCTTTTAAACTGTCATTTTTGGGATCCCATGTACATAAACAATGTTTAGTATTGAAAATGTATCTTTCGAGACAAAAATGCTTTTAACCCTAGTTCCTCTACTATCTGAGTAACACGTTTTTACTTTAATGACTTGATTAGCGAGTCTGGCACTTTATAAACACACAGTGTAGCGGTCTTGGCTATCCAGGGCGTTACATCACATATATGCCAAATATGCCCGAAATGACCAAAATATGAAAATCACCCAATTACTCATAAATGGGTTCACATGCATATTTAATCCACCTAAACATGCATATTATCATTTAATAGCATATTAAATCAATTATGGACCTCCCGGCCTCCTAATCAAGGTCCTAAACCTTATTAGGAAATTTAGGACATTACAACTATCCCCTCCTTACATAAATTTCGTCCTCGAAATTTATCTGAACTGCCGGAATATCAATTCCACACAATTGATCCCAGTTTCCCAGGTCATTCCCTTGACCTCACTGTTTCTGTAACATTACCTTAACTCAAGGTATAACTTTTTGTCCCTAGAACCTTATTCTTTCTATTTCATATCTAGACTGGCTATTCTTTACAGGATAACTTAGCCTCAAATCCCCAGATTCTCATAACTCAACTCATGAGTTCCTTTCAACCCATGTCCTCAGCATAGTAATACATAATACACTGCTCACAACTATCAGTGCCAAAGATAAGGTCGAACCAAAGTCAACCTGACCAGTCCTATCCAGGACTCAACTGTTATACTACTCTAGGGCTCAACTTGCCCTTAATTCCTTACCCCTTTCCATGGTGATACTATTAAGGAAGATACAATCTTCTACTTGGAATTCCATGTTCCTGCTTTTCAATTCAGTAAAAATTTTCCATTTACTATGAAAAGTGAGCATCCAAGCTCTAACCTCTAATAATCTCAATGGTCCCTTTAACCACCTCAGGATCCAGAATCAATATCTCACCCATCTCGTTCCAATAAATGGGTGACAAACATGCTCTACCATACCTTATCTCATAAGGTACTTTTCCAACACTGGATAACTCTCTCTCTGATTACCATCAGTCTAAGGACAATGAACTGTATTGAATCCCATCTATATACTCATCGCCTTCCTTAACCCTTCCATGACCTGGAAGTAATAACAGGGTCTACATCTGATAAAAATAAACCTTGAATTCCATGAAGGCGCACTATCTCTCTCACATAGAGATCTGAGCACTGATCAGCTGTATTATTCGTCCTTGCTGACAAAAATAAACTCACTTGGAATACTGGTCCATAATGACCCAATGCCAACTCATACTAGCCCACTAACCTGGGCAATCGCACCGCGAAACCCATCGCGATGCTTTCTCTTTCTTCCACTATGAAACACTCAAAGGCTACAATGGCCCTACTGACTTCTGATACTCTGTCTTAACCTGCTAACAGGTTAAGAACTTTACCACGCATTCCATTACATCCCTCTCCATCTCAGGCCACCACTATAAAGCTTTCATATCCTGTTACATTTCCATGATGCCTGAATGAAGAAAATAAAAGAATAGCATGATATTCATCTAGAATCTCCCAATTAATCTTAGTGTCCATCGAATCCCAAGTCCGATCCTTATACCATAATAAATTCATATCTAACACTGTACAATTTTTAGCTAATCCAGCTAAGACATTCCACTCAATCTTTCTTATCTATGGTTCACTTAGTCATCTTTCCTTTTGATCCTTTCCGAAATGATAATCTCAAGCATAAAGCTGGCCACCTGGACAACCAAAAACTCTACTCCAGTTCTAGTTAGATCCTTTAACCAACATTTTGCATAGGTAATCACTTTTCTCTGCCACTAAGATGTCATAACCACCTACTAACTGATTCTGATCTGCAAGAAGACTCAGAAATCTTTCACAAAGCACTTGTAATATCCTTACCACCCAAGGAAACTCCTACCCCTAAGGCATTCCTTGTCCTTGGCAAATTTCCGCAGAGAATACACCACAATACCATCGTCCAAGACGATCACAAATCCCATTCAAATAAAACTTTGAATGCTCTGTTCATCTGATTCACAAACACTTGGCATTAAACAAATTCTCAAAACCTACTCAACACTCTCAATGCTCTTATTTGCTACAAACAATCTTTTGCATATCCTTCTCCATGATCTCTAGCTGGTATCAACCAGATCCAAGATCCACCTTAGAGAATACCATCCTACTTACTAGCTGAGCCTTTAAATCTTACAACTCTGCCGAACCATTTAATACAGTGCCCTAAATCTGACTCCATTCCTGGCACTAATCCAATCACCATTATGCCCTTTTTATGCAAATACAACCCCGACTAATCCCTAGGAGCACATCCAGAAACTCACAGACTAATCCAGTCTGTCCTGATCCCGCTGGCACAATCTAAGTGGTATCCACCACACTAGCTAAGGGTTCTATGCACCTCACTACAATAAAACTCTAGCTCTCAATACAAATGTCATAAGCATACAGAATCCATACACCATGTCAACTGTCTCAAGCTTTCTACTCTCAAGCCCAAGAGATACTATTCTTTCCTTGCCATTTAAAATTGCCCCACACTTACTTAACCCATCCATATCCAGGATCATCTCAAAAATCAATCATAACCAACCTTATCATAACAACTGATGAGTCATTTACACAATAATTCATCTCATCTCTTAAATCACCAATACAATACCACTTTTCCCATCATAACATAACCACGCAATCTGCATAATAACTTTATGCTAGAAAATTGACCTGCCACCCCTGAGGAACTAGTCTCAGTCTCAGACTCTGACTGCCTCGGAATAAACACTCGAGCTAGAGTTGAGATGTCTATCCTCTTTTGCTCATCCTCTCTTAGCCTTGGTAAGTTCTTCACAATATTCCCAACCATGTCACATGCGAAACATGCCTTTGCTCGGCATTCTCCTAGATGACGCTTCTTGCACCGAGTGCAGATTGGATAAATTTTCTTCCATCTTTCATTCTTTCTTGCTCCAATAAGTGGAGGTACCACTATCTGAGCTTCGTGCTCCTTAGCACTCTTCTTCGCATCTCTTATTCTCTCAACAGCAAGAGCCTTTTCTACCACCTGAGGATAGGTAGAGATTTCATGCACTGGGGCAACTCTAATGCCCTGAGCTATTCCAGGATTCAATCCCTAAACAAACTTTTCCTTCCGAGCTACATCTGTGGGTACCATGTCAAAAGCGAACTTGGCTAACCCATCAAATCTATTAACATACTCGGTTACTGATGCCTTTCCCTGAACTAGATTCACAAACTCATTCATCTAAGCAGTCTTGGATACATCACAATAATACTTCTCATTAAACAGCTGCCTAAATTCTTTCAAATCCATCACAGCTATGTCTCGTGTCTGGGATATCACTTCCCACCACGTTTGGGCATCATCCCCCAATACATATGTTGCACAGATCATTCTATCATGACCCAGCAGTCCCATATTGTCCAGAATAGAACTGATGATGCCCATCCATTGCTCAGCTCTGAATGGATCTAGGCCTCCCTCGAAGACTGGAGGGTAATACACCTGGATTCTTCCACAGGGAAATTCACATCTATTCTCAACCCTAGGCTGAGCCAAAGCTGATGCCACTCCTGGTATAACCAAGGAAGAAGTGCTCCCCAACAGATTCCGTTGTTGCTTCAGACACCTAATCTCTTCCACATGCCTCTGCAATCTTGATTGCAAATCTGTGAACATCTGCTGAAAATTCATAGGAGCAGATGAAGAACTGAAATCCTGGCGGCAATTCCCAGCCTTAGCATAACCATCACCAGGCCTCATTATCTGCCTTGGCTATAAACCTGCTGATTGAATCTGCAGTCAATAACTTGACCCATTAATCATGATGAGCATATCAAGAGCTTTCCCCACGGGATCAAACTTACCACACCACATTCACAAACCACTTTTACAGTACAAACTCACTACAGTGGTAAACACATGCCCATGGCATTCATACATCAATCATAATCCCTGCTCTTCCTACCTTCATACCATGCCTCCATCTCCAGGATGCAAATATCACAATTATATATTCATGGAGCAGGTAATCATATTATCACATTCATATATATGTATATATTCACGGAGCATATAATCATATAGTCAAAAACCAAGCTCTATCAGAATCTCATGCTCCTTAATACAATGTGCAGGTAAAGCATTTACATTCTATTTAAGCAGTTAAGCACATAACCACAGAAATAGTTACCATTCCCTGAGTGAAGCTATCTTCAGTGACGAGTGTACATGCCCAGCTTGTCTTCAGGAACCATAAACCTTGGCTCGCTCTGATACCAAGTTGTAACACCCTAAACTCCAGGGACCGCTATGGTGCACATTTTAAACAGTGCTAAACTCGCAAACCGAGTCATTTGGCCAAAATCGTGTAACAAAGTATGGTTAGCGGTTTAGGGATTAAATTTTTTTCTTAAGATGTAACATTTCATTAGAACATTTATTGTACCCATTGGGATCCCAAAAATATAATTTAAAGGTCTATTACAAGAAAATATTTACAGCCAGCCGATCTAAGCGGCAAAACAGGGTTTAACCCTAGTTCCTCTTTCAACCCTCGGTCGTGGCGGTCGAGCAACCGCATATGTACACATCTTAACCTACGTTTTCCAACTCAAGGATGGTCCATCTTTCTTTTGACTTTACCTACACCACATAGCTCTGCATTCAATTAGATCTAATCTTTTATCGGCTCTGCGTTCATGACACTTATGCCATTTCTGACTCTCAGGTCAGTAATACGCGACCAATGCCGACCCTGAATAGTCAGTGCCACACACAAGTAAGCAATGCTACCAAACATATATCATATGTCAAATATCTTAATATAATGCATTCAGCATGCTTACTTAACAATTTCTAGCATAATTAGGATCATGCATAAATACAGAGACTCAAGCTCTGAACAATCTCATATTCAATATTCATGGCATGCCCTATTCACATGTTTCTCGTGCATCACATGCATCACATTTAAACTTCCAACATGCGTCAAGAATAACCATGCATGTCATATACACAGGGTGCATTTTTCTTACCTTTCGTCCAAGCATAGGTTACCAATAAATGAGCCACAAGCACGATCCTTACTCCAAGCCTCTAGTGATAACCTAGTCGCAACCATGAACGGTGATCCAATGAGTTCAAGTTCTAAAACCAATCCTGGAACCAAGACCTATCCTCCGAGACATCAAATCCCACTAAACCGCATAGTAGGAATGATCTCGAGGCCTAAGGTTTGAGTTCCCAAGCTTAAAACATCATTTCGGCCATAAATACCCTCAAGCGTCGCGGCCCCAAAACCCTAAGCCGCGGCCCCCAGCCAAAACAGAAGCACCAGGGGCAAGTGCCACGGTGCACCATACCCAGTGTCGCGGCCCCCAGAGCTCACAACATCTTCCACCTGCTTCATCGAGCCTGGGCCGCAGCGCCCAAGAACAGGGTTGCGGCCCAACCTCGTTCCAGCCATTTTTTCCCAATTTCTCCATTTTAAAACCTTCCAAAAACATATCCAAACATCTCCAAACTCAAAAATAAAAGTTCCCAAACATCCTCATGATCCAAAACCCACAAAACCCAAGTCTCAAATCTAACAAAAACTCATCAAAACACAAAATCCAATTCAAGCTTAAAAACTTTTAAAAACTTAAAACTTGAATTTCCCCTGATTGAGTTGTTTCCAACTAAATCCTCCAGCTAAGAAGCTTCTAATCTTCCCTAGGATCGCTATGCCTCGATCCTCGCTTGAATTCGAGTCCTAAAACTCAAGTTTCCTTCGAAAATGCGATCGGGAGACGAAAATGGAACTTAGAGGGAGAGAGAACTTACTGAACGTTCTTTTTATTTCTTAAAAGGTTACTTCAAACTTAAGTAGCCTCAACCAAATCCTAACACTCGGGGTCCTGAAAACACCCCTGGGGAAAAAATAATCAAAACCAACACAATTTCCCCCTGATCTTACTAACTACCAATTCATCACCAAATATTTATTCCCATTACCCAGTAAACCAGTAATGCTCTAAATACCCCTTGACTCACTCCGAGTCAAGCATAAATCCCGTTGTGAATTTCCCACTAGCTTACCTCCTAGGATCGTCTCGTATGGAGTAACCCTGGCATAACCAAATAATAATAAAGCACCACACACATATCACATATATGCCAAATATGCCTGAAATGGCCAAAATATGAAAATCACCCAATTACTCAGAAATGGGTTCACATGCATATTTAATACACCTAAACATGCATATTATCATTTAATAGCATATTAAATCAATTATGGCCCTCCCGGCCTCCTAATCAAGGTCCTAAACCTTATTAGGAAATTTGGGGCATTACATCGAGGGTCATAAAGCTTCGACTTACAAGTTGGGGGCATGTGAGGCATGACTTATAAGTCAAGGACTTAAAGGTCTCAGTGTATAAGCTAAGATTTGCATTGTGCACATGGAGTGTGGGCCACCATTGCTGGGCCACCTTGGGAGTGCAACATGCAATTGACTAGCTCAGATTCCAGCAAACCGAAAGGAATTGAGACACGCACTTGCATGGCCCCATGGTTTTCGATTTGTATAATGACTTCACCAGATTCAGTTATTACTATTTGATAGATGTATTACTCTGTGAACTATTTAATATGTTTTCTTGCTGAGTCTTCTAGCTCACAGGTGCTTTGTGGTGCAGGTAAAGGTAAGGAGATGCTAAACCAGCCATGAGTCGGAGGGAGATAGCAGTGACATGTACATATGTAGTCTGCTCGACCACCACGCCTGAGATGCTCAAGGAAACTAGGGTTAAACCCAACTTTTTCCGCCTAGGTCGACTTATTATGTAACTTGAATGTTGTAACCAGATTTTAAACTGATGTTTTTGGGATCCCGTGTAAAGAACATGCGTTTAATTTAATTAAAATGCTTATGAGTTGACCAAAAGTTTTAATACATAAACCTTTAGTGTCTTAACCACACGTTTAGTCCAAATGACTTATTTAGCAAGTCCAGCACTGGTTTTAAATACACTTGGTGACGGACCCTAATTAGCAGGGCGTTACAACTTGGTATCAAAGCCGCCAAGGTTTAAGGGTGTAACGACCCAAAATTATTAATAAGGCTTAAGGGCCTTGATTAGTGCACCGGGAGGACACAATTGGAGGTTATTCTAATTAATGGTGAAAAAGCATGATTATGTAAAAAGCATGCTTATATGATTATTTGGATAAAGTTTATGTATGACTATGTGTATTAGTATGCATGTAGGCCCTGATTAGGTTATAAGGGTATATTCATAATTCTGGCCTGCTTAGGGCATAAATGTAAATATTTGTGATAAAATGTTGAGACCACATTATTATGTGGATATATTTGTAGCATGTGACTCAAGGTGATCCTAGTGAGCGGTTTAGCGGAAAGTCACGGCAGGGATTTATAACTAGCTCGTGGGAGTTCGGGGGTATATTCTGGGAATTTGAGAAGTATATTGGAGATTATTTGATACTGAGGAAAATAATTGGTGATTAGTTAGGTGTCGGGATGTAAGCAGTAATAATTAGGGATACTCGAGGAATTAGCGGGACTTAGGAGCAAATGACTAAAATGCCCTTGGTATGCTTTAAGGCTTAGGATTTAATGGGAGGGCAAAATGGTCATTTTACTAAAAAAAGATAAGTGTTATATTGCTTTTCAGTTTTAGTGGAGGCTGTAGAAAGTTTTAGAAGTTAAAGGAAAGAAAAGAGGAGGAAAGAAAGAAGAAAAACAGGGACTCTTTCTTCTCCAATCGGTTTGCTCTATTCCTCACCAATCTTTGAGAGTTTTGGAGCTGGGATCTCAGAGTAAGCTCAAGCTAGAACTTAGGGCTAAAGATCTTGGTGAAGCTAAAAGAGTTAGCAGGGATTAGCTACTCAATTGAGGTAAGTTTCAAGATTTCTAATGAGTTTTTCAGAGTTTTATTGAGGTGATTTCTAAGCTTGAGTTTTGGATGAAATTAAGGGAAATAAGCTTGAGGAGTTGAAGGGCTTGAAGCTGGAAGGATACTAGAGATAACCTAAGGTCGAAATTCTCCATAGAAGGTAATCAATTATGGCCTTGAAGTTCTAAGTTTATGAGTTTCTCGTTGAATTCTTGAGTTCTTGAGTTCAATGTTTTTTTTCTTAGTTTCATGATGCATGTGGTTAGGTCTTGTGTTATTGGGTTGTGTGGGGTATGATATAGGTGATGGTAGACTCAATTTGGTGTGTAGTTGAGGTTTGGAAGGGTTCCAAGGGGTTTTGGCTCTAGGAAAATCGAAGGAAGAAAAACAGGTTGTTGCTGGTCTGTGACTAGCGTTGTAGCGCTAGGCTTGGGTTTCCTGGCACTTTTGGATCTGCTTGTAGTGCTATAGCGCCCACTTTGTGGCGCTTTCCTAGCTCTACCCTATTTCCAAAAGTGGGTTTTTGAGTTATTTCATAGGGTTTTTGCCCAGGGGCTCGGGGTTTGATTCCACCACCTCATTTGGTGGAATTAGAACTTCCCGAGGGCTCAGGATTGGTCCCGAGGTTAGGTTTTGGTATAGAAGTTTAGTGATGGTTCTAATTTGTGGCTGTGACTAGGTGTATGCTAGGGCTCGAACGGGATCGTGCTTGAGAGTTGACTTCATTGAACAAAGCTAGTGAAATCAAAGATAAGAAAACTGGACCTGGTTATGTGATTGTGTTGGGACTAAGAGCTCCCTATATCTGTACGATATCATAGATGGTGTTATGCCATGGGACATGTGATAAATGACCTAAGAGTGTCAAAATCAATATTTACGCACAGGGTGCGGCTTAACCACTAGTAGCTGAGGACACCTTATGTTATAATTAATATTCTTAAACTATAGGTTAAACTTATAAAATCTATAAGTGTTGCTACGAGTGTTCAACTAAGTCCCGGCTTGAACCATAATCCACAGTAATAAACACACTATAACTATTACTAGCTATTACTATTACTACTACTATCTAAC
Source organism: Humulus lupulus (assembly GCF_963169125.1). Classification (NCBI taxonomy): domain Eukaryota; kingdom Viridiplantae; phylum Streptophyta; class Magnoliopsida; order Rosales; family Cannabaceae; genus Humulus; species Humulus lupulus. Next base: position 65,348,035 of record NC_084797.1, on the reverse strand, counting down.
CAGCTAATTAAAGTTCTTGGACTCTACAAAATATGCCTCAAGGAACTTTGTGAGGGGCTGGAAATACTAAGAGGAATTAGAAACTTTTGGAAGAGGAACTGGGACATAAGTAATATAGAGGTTCGTGGTGAGAGCAATAGAGCTTGACATATGGAAGCCTCGACATGGGTCAGAGTGAGAGTTAATTTGTTGAGAAACAACCATAGATTGTAGGGAATATCATTTAGAATACTTTAATTAGACTGAATGGAAATTAAGCTGACCAATAAGGATTCAGATAGGTATACAAGGAAGGATTGGGTACGCTTCATAACTCGGTTATAGATAGGTTCGGTATCAGGGACATTATGGACGATGATAATGGTTTGACAGAAAGAATTACTGAAGTTGTTGAAGAAGTTTGACCTTGGGGTGGATCAGATAGTGTGTCGTATTGCGGGAATTGTTAGCTCGCCTATTAAGAATAAAGAGTTTAAATGCCCGGTTACAAGGCAAGACAATGTCTTCAGGAATTGATCTACGATCTAGTTATTACTAGCTGAGGATCAAGGAAAGAGACACTTCAGGAATCACAACTTGTACCGAGTAGGGTGTGATGAATTGGTAACAAAGGTTCTTAATTGATTCAAGCGTTAGCAACTTAGGTAAGCTCTACAAGCAGAAGATATAGGAACAGTATGGACAAGTCTCCTTCAGGGTTTATTGGTGGTATATTGGGCTACTCTCAAATTAGTAGTGGAATGCGAACAAATACCATGTTGATGATGTTAGTACCAAGGAAGCAGGGTTACAGGTAAAGCTCCATGAAGTGTCAGTTTGGTCTCGCGAGGGGTATTCAGAATAATGCTACAAAAAGAAGAGGGGACAGGTATGAAGGGGTTTGATCTGAAGCCACAGAGAAGCTACTGACAAACGTCTAATAGATAGGTAGCACAACAAGACCATTAAACGCATCATCTACTACATAAGTATCTTTGCAGGCAGCTACACCAGAGATTAAAAGGACAATAAAATTTGAAGTTAGACCGAATGGATAATGTCAGATCAGAAGTTCAGAAGATAGAGTAAGAATTTATTAGTGCTTGGTGAGGTAGGAATATGTGTGTATGGGTGAATACAGAAGGGTCGCGTAAAGGACCTAACTTTTAATAAGGATATGAAACTGTGAGGATTGCATCACAGGTTGGGGTACGCACAGGCTCAGACTGACAAGAGAATAGTTCAAGCCTCACGGGAGGTGAAAGAATGGGAACATGGTCGATATGTAGTAAACGCGACATCTACTACATAAGTATCTTTGCAGTCAGCTACACCAGAGATTAAAAGGACAATAAAATTTGAAGTTAGACCGAATGGATAGTGTCAGATCGGAAGTTCAGAAGACAGAGTAAGAATTGATTAGTGCTTGGTGAGGTAGGAATATGTGTGTATGGGTGAATACAGAAGGGTCGCGTAAAGGACCTAACTTTAAATAAGGATATGAAACTGTGAGGATTGCATTAGAGGTTGGGGTACGCACAGGCTCAGACTGATGAGAGAATAGTTCGAGCCTCACGGGAGGTGAAAGAATGGGAACATGGTCAATATGTAGTAAACGCGTCATCTACTACATAAGTATCTTTGCAGGCAGATACACCAGAGATTAAAAGGACAATAAAATTTGAAGTTAGATCGAATGGATAGTTTCAGATCGGAAGTTCAGAAGACAGAGTAAGAATTGATTAGTGCTTGGTGAGGTAGGAATATGTGTGTATCGGTGAATACAGAAAGGTCGCGTAAAGGACCTAACTTTTAATAAGGATATGAAACTATGAGGATTGCATCACAGGTTGGGGTACGCACAGGCTCAGACTGACGAGAGAATAGTTCAAGCCTCACGGGAGGTGAAAGAATGGGAATATGGTCGATATACATAGTACGTTGAGTTGGTAGTGTATGCATAGTGTAAGATATTTGAGCGTTTGATCATTTGTAAGAAAGGTAACCTTGAGACCAAGATTTAGTGAAACGTAATGAATGGGTGGATGGTTGGTGTTAGAAATCCTCTACTGTGCAAAGAAAAGATCTAAATGGAGGCAGATCTCTTACTTGTGAGGTGTGTCAACTAAAAGAATGCCTTAAATTACAATGGAGTGGACAAGGTAACAACTGGATTGGTATAGCATTAGTGTGTGGTGATGACCATATATGTATTCTTTGGACAATGGAATCCAAAGTGTTGGTATTGGTGGAGACAGGGAAGAACCCTGTCAAGGTAATACAAGTTAGGGCACCAAGATCGGATAAGAGGTCCGATAGAAACTTGGCATGGAGGTGGGAATTCTAAATGGATATCGTCCCACCCCCTAGGGTATGTTGTACCGGCAAGTTTGAGCGGGTGATAGAATCTAGTATACTTTGATATTAAAGTGGTATGGTGGTGGATCATAGGAATGGACCACATTATATTATAAGTAAGGTGATTGGACAGGGAAAGTTATAACTCATCTGAATGGGTTAATGAAATTGGTTCAGGTGAACTGGTAATGGGCAGAACATTGACGGTGCTGAGTTGAGACCCTATAGTTTTTTGAGTTTTGGAAAGGAACTAGAGAACGAAGAGAACAGAGTGGGAACCTGGAATTATCGTTTGATTGCAGATGGAATGGCAATCTAAAAGCTTAACAGTTATTTTAAGGAATTAAGCGTTGAGTATGCGAAAACTTGAGATACTAAGGAAAGTGTAGTCCTTGATGAGATAGTCACGGTGATGAAAACGGGAGTACAGCTAAGGTGACACGATATAGGACCTGGTAAGATAAAAAGCAAGAAGTACTATGCGAAGTAAAGAAGTGAAAGATAGTGGATACTACGGTTTAGTATTGGTTCACGGGGAAAACCAAAGAGGTTGTTGGAATTCTTAAGGCATGAGTGCCTGCCTATCTGAAAGGACATAAGAACTTGTAAATTGTTAATTTTGGAATACAAAGTTTCAGGATGAGGGATTTGTATCTCTCCAAGTAAGTGTAGATAAGGAAAGGTATGATATTCAGAGAAAGAAAGGGGGAAGTTCAGACTCCCGACTCGACAGAAATTCTGAAGTTGTACCAAGGGTTAGGTCGGGGGCCTATAAACTGATCTCACCCTGGTAGAAGTGATGACTCATAGGTATTTCTGGTATCAAGGATAAGATAATGAAGTGATCGTTGTGAACTAAGTAGACCCTAAAGTTTTAGCAGGTTTGTGGTGCAAGAGGGGGTTAACGAAAATATGGCTATTAGATAAGATCTTGTGGAACAAGATTGTTACTCTCGTAAGAGTATTATCGAGGAGTAAAAGTAAGGGCGTTGGACCTTGGGATTTATGGTCAGAGGTACGTGGTTTACTAATTGATGTGTTTGAATAAATTTCGAGGACGAAATTATTACAAGGAGCGGATAATTGTAACGACCCAAAATTACTAATAAGGCTTAAGGGCCTTGATTAGTGCGCCGGGAGGGCACAATTGGAAGTTATGTGAATTAATGGTGAAAATGCATGATTATATGAAATGCATGCTTATATGATTATTTGGATAAATGCGACGCATGACTATGTGTATTATTATGCATGTAGTCCCTAATTAGGTTATAAGGGTATATTCGTAATTTTGGCCCGTTGTGGCCATAAATGTAAATATTTGTGATAAAATTTTGAGACCACATTATTATGTGGATATATTTGTAGCATGTGACTCGAGGCGATCCTAGTGAGCGGTTTAGCGGAAAGTCACAACAGAGATTTATAACCGGCTCGTAGGAGTCCGGAGGTATTTCTTGGAATTTGATAAGTATATTGGAGATTATTTGGTACTGAGGAAAATAATTGGTGATTAGTTAGGTGTCGGGATGTAAGCAGTAATAATTAGGGACACTCGAGGAATTAGCGGGAATTGGGAGAAAATGACTAAAATGCCCTTGGTATGCTTTAAGGCTTAGGATTTAATGGGATGGCAAAATGGTCATTTGACTGAATAGATATAAGTGTTATATTGCTTTTTAGTTTTAGTGGAGGCTGTAGAAAGTTTCAGAAGTTAAAGGAAAGAAAAGAGAAGGAAAGAAAGAAAGAAGAAAAATAGGGACTCTTTCTTCTCCATTCGGTTTGCTCTATTCCTCACCAATCTCTGTGAGTTTTTGAGCTGGGATCTCAGAGTAAGCTCAAGTTGGAACTTAGGGCTAAAGACCTTGGTGAAGCTAAAAGATTTAGCAGGGATTAGCTACTCAATTGAGGTAAGTTTCAAGATTTCTGATGAGTTTTTCTGAGTTTTATTGAGGTGATTTCTAAGCTTGAGTTTTGGATGAAATTATGGGAAATAAGCATGAGGATTTGAAGGGCTTGAGGCTAGAAGGATACTATAGATAACCTAAGGTAGAAATTCTCCATAGAAGGTAATAAAGTTTGGCCTTGAAGTTCTAAGTTTCTGGTTGAATTATTGAGTTCTTAAGTTTAATGTTTGTTTTCTTAGTTTGATGATGCATGTTGTTAAGTCTTGTGTTATTGGGTTGTGTGGGGTGAGATATGGGTGATGGTAGACTCAATTTGGTGTGTATTTGAGGTTTGGAAGGGTTCCAAGGGGCTTTGGTTCGTGGAAAATCGTAGGAAGAAAAACAGGGTGTTGCTGGTCTTTGACTAGCGCTGTAGCGCTAGCCTTTGGGCGCTACAACGCTAGGCTTGGGTTTCCTAGCACTTTTGTCTTTGCTTGTAGCACTATAGCGCCCACTTTGTGGCGCTTTCATGGCGCTACCCTATTTCCAGAAGTAGGTTTTTGAGTTATTTAGGGTTTTTTCCCGGGGGCTCGGGGTTTGATTCCATCACCTCGTTTGGTGGAATTAGGGCTTCCCGAGGGCTCGGAATTGGTCCCGAGGTTAGGTTTTGGTATTGAAGTTTAGTGATGGTTCTAATTTGTGGCTGTGACTAGGTGTATGCTAGGGCTCGGACGGGATCGTGCTTGAGAGTTGACTTCATTGAACAAAGCTAGTGAAATCAAGATAAGAAAACTGCTCCCGGTTATGTCATTGTATTGGGACTAAGAGCTCCCTATATCTGTACGATATCATAGACGGTGTTATGCCATGGGACATGTGATAAACGACCTAAGAGTGCCGAAATCAATATTTGCGCACAGGGCGTGGCTCGGCCACTGGTAGCTGAGGACAGCTTGATATTCACTAAGCTCGGTTTAAGTGGGCCGGAGTAAGTGGGATAAATAAGGGGCGACCTAAGGGTGTCGACCCTGGTTATTACATGTGAATTGGTTATTATATCTAAATTGGTTATTATATGTGAGATGGTTATTAATGTGAGCTGATGAGCTTAGTATGATGAATGGTTTGAATTGTTGAGTATATGGTTATACTGTACGAGTTGTCTGATTGTTTGATTGTTGATTATGCTTTGTTATTGCGTTTTCTTGCTGGGCCTTGGCTCACGGGTGCTACTTGGTTCAGGTAAAGGCAAGGGTAAAGTGGACCAGGCTTGAGTTGGAGAGCTTTGGGCTGAATGTACATAGTCAGTTGATCGGTCGTGGTACAGGACAGGAAAAGCCTAAATGTCAGTTTTGCCCTTAGAGTGGCTGGTAGCTGTACTTTAAACCTGAAATTTTTTGAACTATCTTTTAAACGTTATTACTTTTGGGATCCCATGTAAAAGAATGTTTGAATATATGAAATGTAACTTTTGTGACTGAAATCTTTTAACCCTAGTTAAAATATAGTCTCAGTAACACATTTCTAACTAAATGACTTGATTAGCAAGTCTTGCACCTTTATAAACACTCAGTGTAACGGTCTTGGCTATCCAGGGCGTTATAACTTGGTATCAGAGCCTCCTAGGTTTAAGGGTTCCTGAAGACTGGCTGGACATGTACATTCACCACGAAAGACAAGCTCAACTCAGGGTTTGGTAATTGTGTATACATGATTATATGTTTAAATGATTGGAAAGGAATATGAATGCTTATATCTGTATGACTAATAGGAAGCATGAGATACTGATAGGGCCTGGCCCTTGACTATTGCGTGGTGAGAATAAAGCATGCGGATTAGCATTGCAATTGTATGTGAATGAATATTTGGATAATGGTTTGCATACTGAGTGTATGTGGTTAACTGCCTTAATTGAATTCATATGTCGTATCTGTTCATTGGCTTGTAGGAAGCATGATAAAGTGTTAGTATACTTGGTTGTAATAAAAATTTGGTAGCTAAATGTATAGTATTGTGGATCTGTGTTCAATATGCTTTATGTGTGCATAATAACTGTGGTTATTTGGACCTGGCTGTGGAATGGTTTAGAGTGTGAACCTCAGGGTTGAGGAGTTTAGTCAGCAGTGGCGGATGAACTCAAATTGTTTGCGCCTAGAATGGTTAAGTGGATTTGGCGTTGTTTTATAGGGGCATTCCAGATGATAGTTGGAGTTGGAAACCTCCATTTGTCCCTGAAAGCCGCAGCAGATGTTCGCTAGTATGCGAGTAAGCTGTGGGGTTTAAAAGTTTAGACTAGATGGAGAAACAGCGAACTTCTTTGGGGAAAGAGCTGCTTTGCATGCTTTGACAGTGAGGTTACCAATGTTGGTTTAATGTAAGGGTATAGACAGATAAGGGTATTATATTGAAGGCCTAAAAGGCATTATCCTCTGGTTTTGAGGAAAGTTTTGATTGCCTAAGAATTGGTCGGTAGATGGGCAAAGTTAATTCCATCCTTGGTTATATGAAGATGAGAGGCATGATTAAAGGGTTGTGCTAAGTATTTGTGGCAGAAGTATGCCTGGAAATGGTACTCGGGCCAAGATATTGGCATGATGGGTTGGGAAGAACTCAGATTGTGAATTTATGAAAGAGGTTATAAAGAAATAGTGTAAGCTGCAGAGACTGGTGGGCTCATAAGCTTGATTTGGAATGATAAGGTAACAGCCGTGTATGTCAATGAGCCTTGTGAGTTGGGTAATTCATTTTGGGAAATTGATACAGGCGGATGTAGCTGGAAATGATGACCCATTTAAGGATTAAACCCTGGAATAGTCCAGAGCATTTGGGCCGCTCCGATGTAAGAAATCATCATCTATATTTAGGTAGCAGAGAGGGCCATGTTATTTAAGATCTATGAAATGAGGTATAGAGCATGAGTGCCAGAGATGCAAATGATAGTATCTCCATTGGTGGAGTTTCGTAAGGACAGATTCTCGGTAATCGAAGCAGAAGAAACCCGGACAGTTCTATGGTTCCTGGTCTTGTCAGGAAGGGGAATCTGATTTACAAGATAGCTGGCAGAATAGTGTTGGGAACCAATGAGGTTATTTATATGCACCAGAGGCAGGAGATGCCACCAGGGGAAAATGTCAGGTGAGGGCACGACTTCTACATGGAATGATTCGATATGTTAGGATGGATTTCTCATGGTTAGGGGATGGAAGACTGGAATGCCTTGTTACATTTGAAGCCCGAGACTAGTTCCTCGGAGCTGATCAGTTAACTGGATGGTTCACATTTTTGGTTATATAACGAGATGGAAGAGTTCGGTGTTGAGAATGTCCCAAGAAAGATTCAGACATAGAGAATATGTAATGACCCAACTTATTCTAGACTTTGGACCATTAAAACTACTTATACATAAACACTATCCTTAAGAAAACTTACATACAAAATAGTCATAACTTTATTAAAACTGTAAAACAAAGGTTAAAATACATAATATTCGGAGTATGATACGGGATCCCAATGTTTGAAAATAAAACATATCTTAAATTGTAAATAAATTCGTTACAAGATCAAATGCGGAAAAATACATATAAAGCATAATTGAAATGACTAAAAACAACTTCGTCCTCGAATCGTTCACGCAGTCCACCGAATCCATTCTCCCTCAATACACAATCTCAAGCTACCAAGAATCTTACCGCCGCCATAACTATTTTCCTGCACATATAAAACAAAGGAATGAACCTAATGCCCAGCAAGGAAAAATCTACTACAAGCATAAAACATAAACATAAACATAACTATAAACATATAACATATACTATAACATATATCATAATTCTAACCCATGTACATGGTAACTATTGGGGTTTGCTAACTAAGCAACTATAAGCCTCAAAATACAATGAGGTTTGCTAGCTAAGCAACTATAATCCCCAAAATCATAAAAGTGTTGGGGTTTGCTATTTAAGAAACTATAAGCCCCAAAACATATATATCTTGACGCATAAAAACATATCATAACATATTATAAACATAACAAATAACATATAGAAACTATCCTATTTTCCTTACCAAATACCGGGATGTGAGAACAAGGACGAGATTTTGGAACACTCCTAAAATCCATAAATGCGAAGGTGAGTATTTCTAAAAGAAAGAAATGAATCTAAACCACCGAGAAGAAGAACTTACCGAAAAAGAACCTCAAGTTCAAGGAACTTAATTGCCTAACCAAGAATGGAAAATATTGAGTTAGGATTCGAGTAGAGAAAAACTATAAAAGCTAATGAAACATACAGAAATGAACTAGGAATAGGAATACCTTTGAATGCACTATGACCGTACTACACCTCGAAATCGAAATACACACTGTGAACCTTACTTCCCAAGTGTTTAATAAGCTTAAAATGATAAAGCTTATAACCCCCAACCCAAGTGTTTAACACTCTAAAGTAAACCTAGCAGCTTGAAGGCTCTGAACTCAGCTTGAAGAATGAAAGAAATGGCTGGGTACTAGGTCCTATTTATAGAGTTCAAGAATGAAAAGATCTTCTTTTAGCTTGAATAAAAATAATGACTTTTTAATTGAAAACATTTGAATATTTGTTCAGCAGAGGCTTAAGAGCCGGTCAAAAAGATTCTGGCTTATCAAGATGTTATGGAATAAATGAGCTCGGTTTCAAACTTGTTTGAAAAACCTGCCCTAGAGCCAATATATCGCCCATGGTAGGCGATATATCGCATGGGCTTATGTTCCCAAGGCTCGTCGAGGTGTTCGTACGAAGTTACGTGTTTTTCGTATTCCCTGAATGGCGATATATCGCCCCCTAGAGCTGCAATATATCGGCATACGCTGAAATATTATACACGTAATTGCACTTTTTCAGCCTAATTTGAATTAAGTAAACAGCTTTGACTGAGTCCTATAACGATTTCAAAGATGCTGGCAGACTCTGGGATTTTCAAATATTACTCTTAATAAACTATTCCTCAAAAATACTTAATTTCTTAATAAACATGCACATGACAAGTGTCATTATCTTATTGGGTCTATCTAAACCTTATAGTATAATAAATATCATCTTTATAATCAGCTATATTAATCAAACCTTATGTTATAATTAATATTCTTAAACTATAGGTTAAACTTATAAAATCTATAAGTGTTGCTATGAGTGTTCAACTAAGTCCTAGCTTGAACCAAAATCCACAGTAATAAACATACCATAACTACTACTAGCTATTACTATTACTACTACTATCTAACAAGCTAATTAAAGTTCTTGGACTCTACAATTCTCCCCTACTAAAAAGAATTTCATCCTTGAAATTTACTTACCAAATTATTCCGGATACCGGGCTTGCATGTCTTCCTCCAACTCCCACGTTGCCTCCTGTTCAGAATTATTACTCCATAGGACTTTGACTATCACAATACTCTTGGACCGTAACTGCTTCATCCCTCTATCTAGGATGCTAACCGGTCGTTCCTCGTAACTCAAGTCTTTCTGGAGTGCTATCATATCATACTTGAGGACATGAGATGGGTCTGATACATACTTTCGTAGCATTGAGATGTGGAACACGTTGTGACTATCTGCTAGGGCTGGCGGTAGGGCTAATCTATACGTAATTACTCCCACTTTGTCCAATATCTCAAAAGGACCTATAAAACGGGGACTAAGCTTGCCTATCTTCCCAAACCGCTTCACACCTTTCATAGGAGATATCTTTAGGAAGACTTGATCTCCGACTTTGAATTCCACATCACGTCACTTGGCATCCGCATAGCTTTTCTGACGACTTTGAGCAGCGAGCATACGCTTTCTAATCAGCGCTACTGCTTCTTGAGATTTTCTAACAGCTTCGGGACCGAGAAGCTGCCTTTCTCCTACCTCATCCCAATGCAACGGCGATCGACACCTTCTTCCATAAAGAAACTCATAAGGTGCCATCCCGATCGTTGACTAGTAGTTATGGTTGCAGGAGAACTCTATCAGCGGTAAGTACTTATTCCATGATCCTCTGAAATCAAGTACATAAGCGCGTAGCATATCCTCTAAAATCTGTATCGTACGCTCAGACTGACCGTCTGTCTGAGGATGAAAAGCTGTACTAAGACTTAACTTAGTTCCCATGTCTTGCTTTCAACTTCCCCAAAATCTCAATGTAAACACCGATCCTCTATCTGACACTATAGTCTTGGGGATTCCATGCAACCTTACTATCTCTTGGACATAGATGTCTGCATATTGGTCCGCTGTGTAGGAAGTCTTAACAGGTAGGAAATGAGCGGACTTGGTTAGTCTATCTATTATTACCCAAGCCAAATCATGCTGCTTATTCGTTCATGGAAAACTTGTCATGAAATCCATAGCTATATCATCCCATTTCCATTCTGGTACGCTAAGCGGTTGTAATAAGCCTGCAGGCCGCTGATGTTGTGCTTTCACTTACTGGCATACTAAACACCTAGACACAAATTTTGCTATGTCCTTCTTCATCCCTGGCCACCAATATATTGCCTTGATGTCGTGAGTCATCGTGGTCGACCCTGGGTGAACTGAGTACGGGTTACTATGCACTTCTTCTAGAATCGTCATCTTAATCCTTTGATCATTCAGCACGCATACCCGATACTTATATCTCAATAACCCTTGACCTGATATTGAGAAATCTGTGGCCTTGCCTTCTCTGACTGCATCCATATGTGCCACTAGTGTGTCGTCATGCCCTTGCCCAATCCGTATATCTTCTAGCAGATTTGACTGGATAGACAAGTTAGCCAGCTTGCCGACAACTACTTCTATTCTGGCATTGATCAGCTCCTACTGCAGCGACTTTTCTATTTCGGCCAGTGCTGCTAAACTTCCATAATTCTTCCTACTTAGCGCATCGGCAACTACGTTTGCCTTTCCCGAGTGGTATAGGATTTCACAGTCGTAATCCTTTACTAACTCTAACCACCTGCACTGCCTCATGTTGAGCTCCTTCTGAGTGAAGAAGTACTTTAAACTTTTGTGGTCCGTATAAATCTCGCACCATTCTCCATAAAGATAATGGCACTAGATTTTCAACGCAAAGACCACCGCTTCCAACTCCATATCGTGAGTTGGGTAGAATTGCTCGTACTCCTTCAGCTACCTTGAGGCGTAGGCTATCACCTTGTCATTTTGCATCTGCACGCAACCCAACCCTTGCTTCAATACATCGTAGTAGACTACAAACTTGTCATTGGGTGTCGGTACACAGAGTACTGGTGCTGAGCACAGCTTGTCCTTAAGCAACTAGAAGCTTTCTACACATCCATCATTCCAGTTGAATCTTTGTTGTTTCCGGGTTAGTTTGGTGAGCAGAGTGGCTATTTTAGAAGAGCCTTCTACAAACCTCTGATAATAACCTGCTAATCCCAGAAAGCTTCTTACTTCTGACGTGTTCTTTGGTCTTGGCCAATCCTTCACAGCCTCTACCTTTGATGGGTCTACTGTGGATATAATATTCCCGAGGAACGCCACTTGCGAAAGCCAAGACTCGCATTTCTTGAACTTGGTGTAGAGTTGATGCTCCTTTAGTCGTGATAGGATTAACCTCAAATGTTCCTCGTGCTCAACTTCGTCCTTTGAGTATACTAAGACGTCGTCGATGAATACTACGACAAATTTATCCAAGTAGTCCTTGAAGACCCTATTCATTAAGTCCATAAATGTGGCTAGAGCGTTGGTAAGATCGAAAGACATAACTAAGAACTCATAATGCCCATAACGAGTTCTAAAAGCTGTCTTAGGAATATCCTCTCCCCGCACCTTGAGCTGATGGTACCGGAACCGTAAATCAATCTTTGAAAATACGGTCGCACCTCGATGTTGATCAAACAAGTCGTCAATCTGGGGTAGCGGGTACTTATTCTTAATCGTTACCTTATCCAGCTCGCGGTAGTCTATGCACATCCGCATGCTTCCGTCTTTCTTTTTCACAAATAGAACCGATGCTCCCCATGGAAAATGGCTCAGTCTAATGAAACCCAAATCTAGGAGTTCTTATAGTTGTGTCTTTAACTCCTTGAGTTCTGTAGGTGTCATCTGGTATGGTGCCTTGGAGATAGGCTCGGTGCCCATTCTAATTCAATCGTGAAGTCAATTTCTCGAGTTGGCGGCAATCCTGGTAAGTCATCGGGAAATACTTCTGGGAATTCTCTTACAATGCGGACGTCTCCAACCTTAAGCGGTGTTTCCTTTACTACATCTGTGATGCTGGCTAAGAATGCTTGACATCCTTTTTCTATCATCTTTTGAGCTTTGAGAGATGATATTAGCGGGGTGCGTAGTCCTGAAACTTGTCCCATGAAGCATAGTCTCTGGTCATCAGGAGTCTCGAACGTCACTTTCTTGCATTTGCAGTCGATGCCTTGCTAGCCAGTCCATGCCTAGTATCACGTCGAAGTCCTTGATCTCCCATTCTATCAGGTCTCCTTCTAATTCTGCGTCCTCAATCTTGATTGGTACGCCTCGTACTATCCGTGATGATAGAACTACTTTGCCCGAAGGCAACTCGGTTACAAGCCTAGTTCTAAATCTTTCACAAGGTTTGTCTAGTTTTTCTATCATTCCTATTGAGATATACAAATGAGTGGCTCCCAAATCAAATAATACAGAACATATATTATTGAGGATAGAAACCTAACTTGTGACCACCTTATTGCTAGCATCAGCCTCTCCTTGGGTTAAGGAAAATACCCTGGCAGGAACCATCTTGTCTTCCTTTTTCCCTTCTGGCTTGAGCTGAGGACATTCTTTCTTCTGGTGTCCTTCTTGACCACAGTTGTAACATCCCTTGGTGTTTTCCCGGCATTCACCAGGATGTTTCTTCTAGCACTTAGTACACTGCGGGTACTCTACATAACCCGACCTACTGCTTCCATTATTTTTCTGTGCCCGTTTATCGCTATCGGACTGCTTATTGTCAGGATGCCTTCTTTTTTGACCGTTATTGTTGTTGCTGGATTGATTGTTGTTGTTATTATGGTTGTTGTTCTGACTAGTCTGAGGTTGACTCTGCTGTCTAGGCTCAGGCTAACTGGCTTCTTCTTTACTAACATTAGCCTGCAGCCTTTCTACTTCTATTGTCGTCTTTAGAACATCGGCATATGTAGTATTTCCTGGGTTTGCTAGCTTAACCCCTAGCTCGATCTTCGGTCAAAGTTCTCTAACGAACTTAGACATCCTCAGATAGTCAATTGGAACCATTTCCGGTGTGAACTTAGCTAATTGATCGAACTACCGAGCATACTCTGCCACTGATAAACTCCCTTGCTTCAGGCCATCGAACTCCTCGACTCTTGAAGCGATGATAGCCAAATTATAGTACTTTTTGTGGAACATCTCCATAAATCGGGTCCAAGTCATAGTGGCAACATCATGAGTCTGTTGAACTAGGTCCCACCATATTCTGGCATCTTTCTTTAGCAGAGATGAAACGTAGGATATGCGGTCTGCGTTGCCTAGATTCATATGCGTCAGGATTGGCTCCACGTTCCTGAGCCACTCTTCTGCCTCGAAGGGGTCTGTAGTCCCTCCAAAGTTCGGAGTGTGTTGCTTACGAAACCGCTCATAAACTGGCTCCATGTGCTGAACTGGATATGGCGTATAATTCGCCACTGGCCATCCCCCATATGGACCAACTTGTTGGGGGTGCTGAGGCCATTTGATATGGGTGTGGTTGCGGTGGAGGTGGAGGCTGAGTCTGAGGTTGATCATGTTGTCGCTGTTGCTGTAATAACTCCTCAACTTGTTGTCGTAGTCTAGCAATTTCCGCAGTGTTGTCAACTGGTGGTGGTGGCGGGGCATTGCGGCTGGCAGCAACATGCACTCCCCTTCTGTGAACTGGAGGGGCTTCATTGCTCACCGGAGCAGCGTTGGAGGCATTTCCGTTGGTGCGAGCAGATCTTCGGAGCGATATCTTCAATAGAGTTCTAACAGTTGAGAAAAACATGTCAGAACTTTTCCCTATTAGGCTCTAAGGCAAAATCTTAATCTAAACAAACATAACTCGGATCTATTAATTATGACTTCTTATGAAAATTATATAAGTCTTCTTTATTTTTAGAGTGGGTTTCTATACTTAGAAAAATAAGCCATCTTTATTTTCTAAGTTTGTTTCTAATCATCCTATATGACTTAATTCTCAGGCTCGAAACTCATCTTTGTTCCAAATTTAACCATATTGAGGGAGGGCTGGGATCAGTAAAATCGTTCCCACTACTATGGCCCCCTAACTCTCAATATAGAAAATTGGTTCATTGATTTGTATCCACCCTCACCAAACTTAGTCATTATTTATTAAATTTATTATTTATTATGATTGCAAAAGAAAAATCAAACTCATACATGATAACAAAATAACCATGATATTAATTTGGAAAAAAAAAGTTTTCACTATTTACAATCATAAATGAAAACAAATAATAAATTAAAATAAACAATGAAACTAGTCTATTCTAAAAATCGGGATCTTCTACATCCGATCCTTCATCTAGCATATCGTCATCTATCTCTTCATAGTCATCATTGTCTTGTGCCTCAAAATGCCACCGAGGAAGATTCGTAAAAAATTCTATGATTTTGTTCTTTTGTAAACTGAAATTCCATTTTTGAAGTAAACCTAAGTATGAGAAAGTAATATCTCATAGCTACCGGAAATTCATCTTCGTCATCTATCGTCTCCAAAATTTCTTCTAAGGCTGCAATCACAGTAGGATAATCTCTAAATAGTCTAATTACTAAAACGTATTGCTCTGTTGATCTCATCATGATCTGCTTAGATTCTTGGAGGTGACCTATCTCCCTGTGGAACAAAAGTAGCCTCTGAGTGATTCTTTCTAGCACTCCTACGGTGTTTCGGCATTCTCTAATTCTTTTTAAAGCCTTAATGGCTCGGATATACTCATAATTTAATGCTCCAACTGAAAACACAAAGGCTAAAATCGTTAGCTATTCTTATAAACATAATAACTATAATATAAACACTTACTTGGTGGTCAGATTCGGAGCTTTGAGTGTGTGTATCGAGGAGAACTTCATGCGAATGAATCGTTTCTCTGATACCAACTGTAATGACCTAACTTATTCTAGACTTTGGACCATTAAAACTACTTATACATAAACACTATCCTTAAGAAAACTTACATACAAAATAGTCATAACTTTATTAAAACTATAAAACAAAGGTTAAAATACATAATATTCGAAGTATGATATGGGATCCCAATGTTTGAAAATAAAACATATCTTAAATTGTAAATAAATTCGTTACAAGATCGGGTGCGGAAAAATACATATAAAGCATAATTGAAATGACTAAAAACAACTTCGTCCTCGAATCGTTCACGTAGTCCACCGAATCCATTCTCCCTCAATACACAATCCCAAGCTACCAAGAATCTTACCGCTGCCATAACTATTTTCTTGCACATATAAAACAAAGGAATGAGCCTAATGCCCAGCAAGGAAAAATCTACTACAAGCATAAAATATAAATATAAACATAACTATAAACATATAACATATACTATAACATATATCATAATTCTAACCCATGTACATGGTAACTATTGGGGTTTTCTAACTAAGCAACTGTAAGCCTCAAAATACAATGAGGTTTGCTAGCTAAGCAACTATAAGCCCCAAAAATATAAAAGTGTTGGGGTTTGCTATTTTAAGCAACTATAAGCCCCAAAACATATATATCATAACGCATAAAAACATATCATAACATATTATAAACATAACACATAACATGTAGAAACTATCCTATTTTCCTTACCAAATACCGGTGTGGATGCTCAATATTCCATGCTTGTAAAAGATCTAATGCAACAATGTCTGGAACCCTTTTTATCCCTCCAAATGATGCCCGAACCAACCGTGCTCCAAATGACCACCTCGCCTTGGGCACCCATGAGTGCCCCAGACATCTTGAAGTCTGGGCACCCATGCCATGCTCATGGGAGAAAAATGTGAGATGCCCCCGTCTCATGCACATGCCTCCAAGCCGCATCCCCCCACGTGATGCCTCCGTCTCACATGAATGGCTCCTAGTCATGCCCCTTTCCAGATGCCTCGCGAGTGTGCTCTCAGCTGCATCGCACCCGTGCGAAGTCACGGCACAAGCCTCGCGAGACCCCCTGTCTCGCACATGCGCACCCAGTTGCGTCACGCTTCGCCTCGCGCCTCAGCGAGGCCGTCTTACCCCGTGCCTCCGTGAGGCCACCTCGCCTCGTACCTCAGGGAGGTTATCTCTCTACGTGCCATCACCTCGCCCCTCTCCTCGCCCGCACACCAGCCGCGCCAAGGGCTTCGCGAGACCGTCGCCTCGCCCGCGCACCAGCCACGCCAAGGGCCTCGCAAGACCGTCGCCTCGCCAGTGCCTCGCCCCTCGCCTCGTCCGCGCACCAGCTGCACCAGGGGTTCGCGAGACCGTCGCCTCACTCGCACATCAGCCGTGCCTGGGGTCTCGCTAGACCGATGCCTCGCCCACGCATCGGCCGCGCCAAGGACCTCGCGAGAGATGCCCCCACCTCAGCATGTCATATTCGTGCCACTAGGGGTTGCCTACATAGTGGGCCTCGTTGGAGGGGCCTAGGCTCTCCCCTTGAGATAGGTGCTGGTGATGGGACACAACTCTTACTGTGGGTCTAACATGAGGTAAGATCAAGGACATCTTTAACGCACCCTTAAGAACGAAGTGGGGGAGCCTCATAGTGATTCATGCAAAGTCAGAAGGAGTCAGAGTACAGACATAATATTCGTGCCAGACAGGTAGTGGTCGTACAAATGAGGTACCTATTGTGATCCTCACCAGCCCATCTCTGACACCCATACAAGGCAAGTAGTGGAGGCATAATCGAGTACAAAAGCTGAGGTGTTCCCACAAGCTCTGACCACGTACTAGAGCCAACACCACTACATTTGATACCACTCTCCTGATAGTGTACTTGTGTACAATCTGGTCCCCTGGACCACAATGTATCAGGGGCCATAAGAGCCCCCTATAAAGGGAACCCCTCTTCAACATTGAGGGGGGTTGGAAAAATTACTGTAGCATTCCACCATAATCAATACAAACTGATTTCACAATTTTTCTTCTGCAATTATTCTCGGAGTTCCTACTTAGATTTTTAAAGCTTTTCTTTTGATAATCTCTAAGTTGCAATTTTTCTAACTTAACTTAGTTGACGAGTTCTCACCGTCAACAGTTTGGCGCCGTCTGTGGGAAGCTAAGTACCAAGCTACTATTCTACCATTACTCCCAGCAAGAAGAAATGCCGAGATGTTCAAAGCGACTCAGGGAGCCACGAGAGGTGGAAGTCCACCTTAACGGAGTTCAGCTGAAGGCCTCCATGAAGGATCCTCCTCCACCTAGAGATGTGGAGCCCCCAAGGGACCCTGAGGTTCACGAGGGTGATAGGAAGGTCTCATCACCGGCCATCCTGCCCGGTGAGAATCCTCCAAGGGCAACTACCACATCACCAAGGAATGCCAATGAGTTCCCGCTCCCTAAACCACCACAAGTACCGAACTCCGGCCAGCAAGACCCGGGCCCCTCGACGCGTAGACATGATAAGCATCCCCTAATCCATTCTGTGAGCTCAAGTTCTAAATCTCGGTTCTATGAAGAGGAAATACGTGAGCTACATCGTAAGAACCAAAGGTTGGAGACCACCCTGGAGAATATGCAAGAGGTGTTGAATGGCCTATTGCAAGGTAAGTTAAGCGTGACCCTGCCCAAGAGAAAAGACAAAGGTCAGGAGGGGGCAGAGACCACCATTCTGGTAGACGATGGGAGGACTCGACACTCCACTAGTAACACCCCCCGAATGAAGCAACGAGAACATCCTGAACCACCGAAGCAGGCCCAGAAACCAGAGCCGAAGACCAATGCTGCCCCTCGCAACGATGACGAGGTCACCTCAAAGAGAGCACCCTCAGATTTACGGAGGAGCTCAACAAGTAGAGGGCGGGTAAAAGGACCACGCCCCCTATGGCGCCTCGAGAGGGCAAAGGAAAGGGGGATCTTAACCCATCCGCTTTAAGGGACTCCCTAAGCAAGAGGAGGCAGGACCTAGACACAGAAATGAGGAGCCTGCGAAGCAAGATCGTCACCGCCTCTGGAGGTCAAGCTTTTGAGGAAGAGTTCGACCATGAGTCACCCTTCGTGAGAGAGATCCAAGCCATCCAATTTTAAGGAGCCCCATATGACCCACTACAAAGGAAACACAGATCTGAAGTACCATCTGGACGCATTTAACGATCTGATGAAACTCAAGGGAATTAGTAGCGGAGCCAGATGCCATTGCTTTGCTGTCACATTGAAAGGACCTGCATACAAATGGTTCAAAAGACTTAGGCCAGGGTCCATCAGGTCCTGGCAACAGTTTTCTGATGAATTCCTCCAACAGCACCACGCCGTGCGGGACTACACGATGCCAGGCACCAGCCTTGCCAATGTGAAACAAGGAGAAAAGGAGAGTCTGAAGAGCTACATTCACAGGTTCAACATGGAGGCCGCTAAAGTGGGGAGCCTGACCCGCCGGGAGTTAAAAATGGCCATTACAGCTGGAGTGCGCCCGGGAAGCAAATTGTGGGATAATATGCTGAAGAGGGAAGTCACCGACCTAGATGACTTCTACGAGAGGGCACAGAAGTACATTCGTGTGGAGGATGGCCATGAAAACTTAAAGGCAGGAAAGGAGGAGTCCAACGTAAAGCCCCAAGCTAATGAAGGGTCGAATGGAGCGAAGATGAAAAGGGCATATGAAGGGTTGAGGGATGATCGACAGAGAAAGACCAAACGGGGGAGCGGTCATAGGGAGACAGCTTACACTTTCTATACGAACCTTACAGATACCAGGGAGCATATCTACCTCACCAAAAAAGATCAAGTTCCCTTCAAAAAGCCCCCATCGATGAGAAAGGACCGGTCCAAAAGGGATCCCAGTAGATACTGCCAGTACCACAAGGATATTGGTCACACCACAGCAGAGTGCATTCATTTGAAGGAAGAAATTGAGGAGCTCATCCGCAGGGGGCACCTAGGTCGATATGTCAGGAAGGAAAGGCCAAAGCCGGAGGACGAGCCTGCGATACCCCAGGCGCAAGGACGAGCCCCAGAGATACATGGGGAAGTCCGAACCATTTTCGGAGGTCCAGGGTTTGAGGGAGATTCTCGGAAGGGACGAGACAGGTATGCTAGGGAAGTCAGGCGAAGTCTGCCACCCTGTGTCATGAGTTTGGAGAAACGACCCCCGAAAAGCTTCAAGGGAGAAAACGACTCGATCACATTCACAGAGGAGGATGTACGGGGGGTGCATTTTCCCCATAATGACCCACTGGTGTTGACAGTTCAGTTGGCCAATATGTGTGTGCATCGGGTCCTGGTGGACAATGGAAGCTTAGTGGATTTCTTGTATTGCCTTGCCTTGGAAAAGATGGGACTGGGCATTCTTCACCTGAAGCCCTACCAATCTTCCCTATATGGATTCACAGGGGACTCGGTGTGACCCCTAGGGATGATCGAGTTGGCACTCACCATGGGGGAGCAACCCTGGCAGACTACAGTCATGGCTAACTTCGTCGTGGTAGATTGTGTTTCAGCTTTCAATGCGGTATTGGGGATACCATCCCTAAGAGAATTGAAAGCCATAACTTCTATATATCACTTGGTCGTCAAGTTCCCGACTCCAGGAGGAGTAGCTAGTATGAAAGGAGAATAGAGAGAAGCGAGGGAGTGTTACAACACCTCCCTCCGCGCGTCTGTGAAACCACAGGAACCAATGGCCATGGTGATACACGAGGCACTACGTGTGCCTGTGGGGAGCCCACAGGAGCTAGACCCCCTAACCGTGGAGGAGTCAGGAGCAGAACCTGTGGAGGAAGTAGAGGAGGTTATTGTAGTGGAGGAACCGTTGTGAAAACTGAAGGTATGAAAAAGCCTGCAGAGAAATGTGATGGAGGAATTGATAAGGTTTTTGAAGGATAATCTGGATGTATTCGCGTGGAGTCACAAAGATATGGTGGGTATAGATCCCAGTGTTATGTGCCACCATTTGAATATCTCCCCTGAAGCAAGGCCCGTTAGGCAGAAGAGGCGGGCGCTGGACCCAGAGAGGTACGCAGCCTTAAAGGAAGAGGTTGACAAGCTGAAGACCAATGGGTTTATCCGCGAGTCATTTTGCCCTATATGGGTGTCGAATCCAGTACTAGTCCCAAAACCGAATGGAAAATGGAGGACTTGCGTCGACTTCTCAAACCTGAATAAAGTTTTTCCTAAGGACAGCTTCCCGCTCCCGAGAATAAATCAGTTGGTGGATGCGACGGCAGGGCATGAATTACTTAGCTTCATGGATGCCTACTCTGGATACAACCAGATTCCTATGAACCCAGCTAATGAAGAGCATACATCATTTATAACGAATACGGGACTCTACTGCTATAAGGTGATGCCCTTCGGGTTGAAGAACGCGGGTGCCACCTATCAAAGGTTGGTCAATAAGATGTTCACCAACCAGATAGGGAGAAACATGGAGGTATATGTTGACGATATGCTAGTGAAAATCAAGAATGTCGCAGAACTCAACAAGGACCTAGGTGAGATGTTTGACACACTCAGGAAGTATCGAATGAAGTTGAATCCCATCAAGTGCACTTTCGGTGTATCCTCAAGGAAATTCTTGGGCTTCATGGTCAACTCCAGAGGCATCGAGGCTAACCCTGATAAGATAAAGGCCCTGATAGAAATGAGCCCACCCAAGAACAAGAAGGAAGTGCAATGCCTAACGGGAAGGGTAGCGGCCCTTAATAGATTTATTTCGAAGTCAACTGACAAGTGCCTCCCCTTCTATAACATCCTAAAAGGGAGCAAAAAGTTCGCTTAGGATGAGGAATGTGAAGAGGCATTTATTAAGCTGAACGAGCACTTGGGGAAGCCACCCCTGTTGGAAAAACCTGAAAAAGGTGAAAAGCTATACTTATACTTGGCAGTGTCTGAACATGCCATAAGCGCGGCCTTGGTTAGATGGGAGAAGGAACATCAATAGCCCGTGTACTATATCAGCAAGCGGTTGGTGGATGCGGAGAATCGGTACCAAGAAATTGAAAAGTTGGCATATGCATTAGTTGTGGCTTCGAGGAAGCTAAGACCCTACTTCCATGCTCATGCAATCGAAGTTCTCACTGATAGTCCTTTGAGACAAGTCTTGCATAAACCTGAGACCTCAGGAAGGCTGATAAAATGGTCGATCAAGTTTAGCCAATTCGATATCGTTTATACCCCGAGAGCTTCCATCAATGGACAAGTGTTGGCAGACTTCATAGTGGAGTTCACCAGTCAGCTGAATGAAGGAAGAAGTGAAGAAGGGGGGCAATCAGTCATAGAGGAAGAGCAAAGGGGTCTAGAGGAATGGTGCTTGCATGTGGACGGGGCGTCCAATGAAGGAGGGTTTGGAGCAGGTATCATGATGACGAGACCCGAAGGACACAAGATGTACTGTGCAATCCGGTTTAGGTTTGAGGCCTCCAACAACGAGGCGGAGTACGAAGCGCTCCTGGAAGGCTTGCGATTAGACCAGGAGCTAAAGGTGACACGCCTTTGCATTTTTAGCAACTCGCAATTGGTGGTGTATCAGGTGAAAGGTGAATATCAGGTGAGAGGTCCCAAGATGGCTGCATACTTGGAAAGGGTGAAGGGCTATCTGGGACGATTGGAGGAATACAACATAGAGCGAATCCCAAGAGAGAGGAATTCCCATGTCGATGCCCTCGCAAAACTGGCTTCCACTAAGGATGGGGAAATCCTGGAGTCGATACCTGTGGAATACTTACCTACACCCAACATCGTAAGCGCGGACATACACATGGTTAGTGTCTCAAAGGAGTCGTGGGCTGAACCGATTAAGAGATACCAGGAGGAAGGAACCTTGCCTGGGGACAAGAAAGAGGCCCGAAGGTTGGTGTATAAGGTTGCAAGGTACACCTTGGTAGACGGGGTTCTATACAAGAGAGGGTTCTCGATGCCACTTCTGCAATGTGCAGAGGAGGAGGAGGCGCAGAAAGTACTGCATGAGATACATGAGGGTGAGTGTGGCAACCATGAGAGCGGACCCTCCACGGCTAGGAAGGCCATGAGACAAGGGTACTACTGGCCCTCCATGGAGAAAGACGCAAATGACTTTGCCAGGAAATGCGACAAATGCCAGAGGCACGCAAACTACACTCGGAAGCCCCCAAATGAGTTAACTAGCATGACCAGCCCCTAGCCCTTCGCTATCTGGGGGACAGACTTGATCGACGCCTTTCCCGCGGGTAGGGGAGGAGCGAAGTACGCGATGGTGGCTGTGGACTACTTCACCAAGTGGGTTGAAGCGGAACCCCTCGTGAAGATAACGGCCAAGCATATCACCTCTTTCGTCAACAAATTCATTGTCTGTAGATACGGAGTGCCCTACAAAATTATTTCTGACAACGGCACCCAGTTCGAGGGAGGATCCTTCGAGGAATATTGTAGGGGAAAAGGGATAAGGAGAAGTTTCTCAGTAGTTGTGCACCAACAGGCCAATGGGCAAGTGGAGGCCATTAACAGAGTTCTTAAAAAAAAACTTGAAAACCAAGCTAGAGAAGATGAAGGGAGCCTGGGTAGAGGAGCTGCCAAATGTGCTATGGGCCTACAGAACCACCTCGCGCACGACCACTAGAGAGTCCCGATTCTCCTTAGCATACGGATGCAAGGTCGTCCTCCCGATTGAGATGCGGGTTAATTCCTTCAGAATACAGGCGTACGGGGACGAGGCCAACCGCGTAGCTCTGGCTGAGAGCTTGGACATGCTAGAAGAAAAAAGGGAAAAGGCATAAATGAGAATGGTGGTATACCAGCAGCGCACAGCAAGGTATTACAACTCGAGGGTGCGAGAGAGAACTTTCAGAGTTGGCGACCTGGTACTGAGAAAGGCACTCCCCAACACGCGAGACCCAGGGGCGGGGGTGCTAGGGGCGAACTGGGAGGGGCCCTACCAGGTCACTCAGTGCATATCCCCAAACACTTATAAGTTGGCGCGCATGAACGACACCGTCATACCTCGAGCATGGAATGTGGAGCACCATAGGAAGTACTACCAGTGAGGCGTCCGCACCCAATGCAAGCAGTATTGGTTTTCAGCGTGTTGCATGTTATCTTAGCTTGGCAGACAAAAATCAAAGAGGTTACTTAGATAACCTCCCAAGTAGGTGTAAGTTTTTTTTTTTTATGTATGGTTGTAACCTGAATTCTATGAATGAAACTGGTCACATCTTCGCACGCTATTTTTTCTACTTTATGTGGGCATCAATCAAAGTGCCTGCCGAAATAAACTTCACCAGACACTTGGGGGGGGGAATAGTAGCCCGTGAGGGCAAAGCACACAGCTAACAGGAGGATCCTCAAAAGGACCCTATGCATTAGGAGGATCCTAAAAAGGACCCTCTAGCATGAGGATCCTAAAAAGGACCCTCTAACAGGGGGATCCCAAAAGGACCCCTTATATCAGGGCCTTAAACGAAGTCCTTATATATATATATAAAAAAAAAAAAAAAGAGTGTGTGATGAACCCTTATAAACAGGGAGAGGACCTTACAAGGCATCTCTTGGGTTCACAAGGATTAGCTACCCTTATGAACATCAAGGAGGCCAAAAGGTCTTACAAAAAAAAAAAAAAAACAACAACAACAACAACACACTTCCAAATAAAGGCAGATGCTCCCACAAGAGGAAAGACCTTAGAGAGAGCACCCACCAATAAGCCTAGAGCGGCCACCAAGCCGTCTAGCCAAAAAGGGTCCTAAAAGAGACCCTTGCAAAAATAGTACTATGAATAATGACGAGAAGGACGCTTCTCGTAAAAAATAATAAGTGCACGCAAAAATATATAAAAGGATAGCTAGAACCCAAGGGGTCAAAATATCCTTATAGTAATAGTCAAGGGGCACCAAAAAAGGACCCACTGAACCCTTTCACATGGGCTCCAAAGGACCTCTAGCCTAATAAATAAAAGAGGGGAACCTACCAAACCCCGTCATCCAGGCTCAAAAAGACCTCAAACACAGAGGGATAAGAGATAAATAACCACACATGTATATATTAAAAAAGAAGTCTTGGTAACATGGCAATATTTACAAGAAAAAAGTAATAATAATGATATTACAAAGGCTCAAAATGAGCATACTCCCACAGCGGGCTAGCTGACAGAAGTTATGGAATAACAACTTCAGGGCCTCCTGCCACGGGCACTCCACCCAGCCGCTCGAGCAACGGCGTGCTCGCCAAAAGAAGAAAAATCAAAGTTGGGATCCTGCCTCCACACACCGTAAAGGGCGCGCTCTATGGACCTGTACTCAATAGCTATCTTATCCGCCTCTAAGGAAGTGACTCTCTCCTGCGACGTGGCTACATCGGCCCTAGCAACCTCGAGTTCGGCCTTTAAAGAAGCGACTCTCTCCTGCGACGCAGCCACAATAGCCTTGGTCCCCTAGAGTTCGCCCTCTAGGCTGGTAACTTTGTCCTGCAGCATCGTGGCTTTGGCAACTGCCTTCTGCTTCCTTTTTGACGAGACAAAAAGTTTGGTCCGAACCCTTTTTAGCTTATTCTGGGTTTCCTCATGCTCTCTCTCGAGCTCCTGGACCCGGGCCGTGAGACGGTCCCTCTCAGTACTCGACGCGGAGAGATTGTTAGCCGAGTCGGCAAACCGCTGAGCCACAGTATAGGCCTGCACAAGAAAGTTAACAACAGCAATAATAAGTAACAAAAAAAAAATGTACGTACATCTATATATAATAGGGCCGACACAAGATGCATGAACTCACCCAAGCAGTGGTGCGCCTTAGAGTTTCCCCAAGGTCCGACAGAGAAAAAATCCCAAGACCGTTCCAGTCACATTCGGGGAGGTCTGAAGCGATTTGGACGTACCGCCGCCCTTAAGAGGTCGCCATACGATTCACCAAGGGCGCCCCATCCAGGCCAGGGGCACCTGGTTGGGTGATGACAGAGGACTCGCTCGCCGAAACGGGAGGGGGCGCAGGAAAATTGGAAAAGTGAGGCCTCGGTAGATCAGAAGGGGGTGCTGGAAGATTGGCAAAGTAAGCCCCCGATGGACCAGGGTCGAGGGGAGCCTGAGTGAAAGCGTCATAGTCCTCGGGGTCGAGGCAAACAAAACGCCCTGGAATGGCATGCTGGTCTTGGGATTGGGAGGCTATGTCCGGGTCAAAAGAGACAAAAGGGGGGCATCCCTCAGGAGACGAGGACAGCTGGTGAGGTCCCCCGCGTTCAAGGGAGGCTTCCTCCGGCACATCCTCAGCCCCACCTTCATCTGGACAAGGCTCGGCCGATACCGCCTTCATCTTCTTAGACCCAGGGACGGTCCACAACAACCTGGGATCTAAGACTGGGGATAGTTTGTGGAGGTTCAGATTTTCCACAGTGAATAGGTACGCAGCCTTTTTCATAGCAGGGTCAGCGTTGATAAACTTCTTCATAGCTTTCGCTTCCAACCCAACAACTGTGGGATCGGCGAATTGCTCTGCATAATCCATGCCATGGTTGACACAAACATAAGTCATGAAACAATAAGTTACAAAAAAGAAGAAGAGAGAAAATGTGGCTTAGGGTACTTACTGGGAGTGGCACGGAAGTGCTCGCGAATAGAGAGGGGGCCTTTCACGAAGAAAAAGTCATGCTTCCAGGACCCCGGGTTAGACACTGAGCCCTCTATCAAAGGGACCTTGTTATTGGCTTTTTGTAGGTAATAGAAGCCCTTGGACTTGGGAGAGGGCATGAGATTTTAGAGGAAATGCACCTCTAGCGTCGTAGGAGCACGATTCACCAGTTCCGCAAACGCAATAAAAAGGCAGCTCAAGGTCAGCCAACTATTGGGTGCCAGCTGAAGTGGAGCAAGGTCAAAGTAATTGTGGACCGCAATGAAGAACAGGTGTAACGGGATGGTACCACCCGCCTTCAGGATGTGCTCACTAAGGGCCACGAAGCCGGTACTAGGGCATTCAGCCCGGCATGTCTCCAAAGGAGTGTATAAAGCGTACTCCGGAGGAACACGGTAGTGCTTCACAATTTCCCTCAGTTTATTTTCTGACACATATGACACCAGTTGGGATGCCATTAAAGGAGCATCATCCGGTTCATTGGTAGACAGCTGTCGTCATGCCCTCGGCATATCTTCAAAACCAAAAGAAAAAGGTGAGGAAGAGACAGAACACTTAACCCTCCATTTTCTCTTCCTAGCAAGAGTCTTCCACCGGGGCACCGGCTGCGGAAGCGCTAAGCTAGGGAAGATCGAAACTAAGGCCTGAAGAGAAGCAGAAGCGGCCCCATGACAGTCATCTGGCGAGGATGGGCTGGAGGGCTCAGGCGGAAGGTGTCCCTCCATATACTCCAACTCCCCCTGCAAATCTAAAAGGGTCACCCTAAGGCTCGCTACATGGTCACTAAGGTCAGGGGGAAAGGTGCTCCGTCTCCTCTCAACACCGAGTCAATTTCACTCTCCACCACCCAAATTTTACGCCTAAGTTCAGCCATGTGCTCAAGATGATGGATACGGGCCTACCTTAAGGAGTCATAGACTTGGTAAGGGTTTTCCTCAGGGGACTCTGAGTCTGAAGACAAGTCAACAAACTCAACCCCCAGAGGTATGCCGAACGGACCGTCACTGGCCATGAGACCTCGTCCCGAAAGCAAAAAGGGGTTCACGTATAAATGAGAGGATTGCTACAAAACACAAAGGAATGGGCTTAAAACCTCTAGATGCAAATGCCCTAAATGATCCACTACAGGGTATAAACAAGGGGGCATGCAACTGGGCTAACTCACGACAAGCTCAGGCCAAAGTACCCCATCCCGAGTAATGCTAATTTGGACCCAATGAACATGAGGGAAAAAGAAAATATACCTTAAGCAGGTAAAATGGAGCGTTGTCATGGTCAAAAGGAGGTCGAGGGCCAAAAGCATCATCACGGTCAGATAGAGGCAAGTGGTCGAAAGTACGCGTCTACAAAAATAAACAGAAAAGATGTGTTAGCATTCAAATATATGAAGGGACATAAACATACCAAAAATTATCCCAAATATATATAAAAAAAAGGGGGGGGGGGGGGGGAGGGGGGGACTATAATAAAAGTGAGGTTGTGGGGGATTGAACCCGACACCTCTTGAAAGGAGCAAAAGACTAAATACCACTAGGCTAGGAAGATTGAGTGTAACTAATAGACCTGGCATGGGGGCCTATTTATAAGAATCAAGCAGAAGAGTCTACCAGAGCACCTAAAGGTCCTCTCCTAGACTGGGGGGCAAGTGTGGATGCTCAATATTCCATGCTTGTGGGGGATTGAACCCGACACCTCTTGAAAGGAGCAAAAGACTAAATACCACTAGGCTAGGAAGATTGAGTGTAACTAATAGACCTGGCATGGGGGCCTATTTATAAGAATCAAGCAGAAGAGTCTACCAGAGCACCTAAAGGTCCACTCCTAGACTGGGGGGCAAGTGTGGATGCTCAATATTCCATGCTTGTAAAAGATCTAACCCAACAATGTCTGGAACCCTTTATATCCCTCGAAAGCATGCCCGAACCAACCGTGCTCCAAATGACCACCTCGCCTTGGGCACCCACGAGCGCCCCAGACATCTTGAAGTCATGCCATGCTCATGGGAGAAAAATGTGAGATGCCCTCGACTCATGCACATGCCTCCAAGCCGCATCCCCCCACGTGATGCCTCCATCTCACATGAATGGCTCCTAGTCATGCCCCTCGCGAGACACCTCGCGAGTGTGCTCCCAGCTGCATCGCACCCGCACAGAGTCACGACACAAGCCTCGCGAGACCCCCTATCTCGCACATGCGCACCCAGCTGCATCGTGCTTCACCTCGCACCTCAGCGAGGTCGTCTCGCCCCATGCCTCCGTGAGGCCACCTCGCCTCATACCTCAGCGAGGTTATCTCGCCGCGTGCCATCACCTCGCCCCTCACCTCACCCACGCACCAGCCGTGCCAAGGGCCTCGCGAGACCGCCACCTCGCCCGCGCACTAGCCGCGCCAAGGGCCTCGCGAGACAGTCGCCTCACCCCTCGCCTCGCTCGCGCACCAGCCGCGCCAGGGGCTCACGAGACCATCATCTCACCCTCGCACCAGCCGCGCCAAGGGCCTCGCGAGACCGTCGCCTCGCCAACGCCTCGCCCCTCGCCTCGGCCACGCACCAGCTGCGCCAGAGGCTCGCGAGACCGTCGCCTCACCCACACACCAGCTGCGTCTGGGGTCTCGCTAGACCGACGCCTCGCCCACGCACCGGCCGCGCCAGGGGCCTTGCAAGAGACGCCCCCACCTCAGCACGTCATATCCATGCCACTAGGGGTTGCCTACATAGTGGGCCTCGTTGGAGGGGCCTAGTCTCTCCCCTTGAGATAGGTGCTGGTGACGGGACACCACTATTACTGTGGGTCTAACATGAGGTAAGACCAAGGACATCTTTAACGCACCCTTAAGAACGAAGTGGGGGTGTCTCATAGTGATTCATGCAAAGTCAGAAGGAGTCAGAGTACAGACATAATATTCGTGCCAGACAGGTAGTGGTCGTACAAATGAGGTACCCGTTGTGATCCTCACCAGCCCATCTCTGACACCCGTACAAGGCAAGTAGTGGAGGCATAATCGAGTACAAAAGCTGAGGTGTTCCCACAAGCTCTGACCACGTACTAGAGCCAACACCACTACATCTGATACCACTACATCTGATACCACTCACCTGATAGTGTACTTGTGTACAACCTGGTCCCCTGGACCACAATGTATCAGGGGCCATAAGAGCCCCCTATAAAGGGAATCCCTCTTCAACATTGAGGGGGGTTGGAAAAATTACTGTAGCATTGCACCATAATCAATACAAACTGATTTCACCATTTTTCTTCTGCAATAATTCTCGGAGTTCCTACTTTGATTTTTAAAGCTTTTCTTTTGATAATCTCTACATTGCAATTTTTCTAACTTAACTTAGTTGACGAGTTCTCACCGTCAACAACCGGGATGTGAGAACAAGGACAGAATTTTGGAACACTCCTAGAAACCATAAATGAGAAGGTGAGTATTTCTAAAAGAAAGAAATGAATCTAAACCACTGAGAAGAAGAACTTACCGAAAAAAAACCTCAAGTTCAAGGAACTTAATTGCCTAACCAAGAATGGAATATATTGAGTTAGGATTCGAGTAGAGAAAAACTATAAAAACTAATGAAATATACATAAATGAACTAGGAATAGGAATGCCTTTGAATGCACTATGACTGTACTACACCTCGAAATCAAAATACACACTATGAACCTTACTTCCCAAGTGTTTAATAAGCTTAAAATGATAAAGCTTATAACCCCCAACCCAAGTGTTTAACACTCTAAAGTAAACCTAGCAACTTGAAGGCTCTGAACTCAGCTTGAAGAATGAAAGAATGAAAATATCTTCTTTTAGCTTGAATAACAATAATGACTTTTTAATTGAAAACATTTGAATATTCGTTCAGCAGAGGCTTAAGACTCGGTCAAAAAGATTCTGGCTTATCCAGAGGTTATGGAATAAATGAGCTCGGTTTCAAAATAGTTTGAAAAACCTACCCTAGAGTTGATATATCGCCCATGGTAGGCGGTATATCACCTAGGCTTATGTTCCCGAGGCTCATCGAGGTGTTCGTGCTAAGTTACGTGTTTTTCGTATTCCTCGAATAGCGATATATCGCCCCCTAGAGCTGCGATATATCGGCATACGCTGAAATATTATACACGTAATTGCACTTTTTCAGCCTAATTTGAATTGAGTAAACAACTTTGACTGAGTCCTATAACGATTTCAAAGCTGCTGGCAGACTCTGTGTAACGCCCTACTTCCTTAGGGTCGTTACTAAGTGAGTTTAAAACGTGTTTTTAACTCGATAATCGAGGTTTTAAGGCAAACGTGTAATCAAACCATAAACAGAGTCTTAAAATTTGAAAATAATTCCATTTACTGAAAATCACAAAATATTTAACATTTGGGATCCCAAATTACTGTTTATAAATATTTACAACTCAAAATATATTTAAAGTCGACTAAACGAAAAAATAGGGTTCTTTACAAACAATTCCCAAAAATACCCCTGGCCATGGCTGCCATGTAGACTAGACATGTACGCGCCGCCTCACGCTCTCCATACTCATGGTCGGTTGACTTTCTCTTTGCCCTTACCTGCACCACAAAGCACCTGTGAGCCGACGCCCAGCAAGAAAACTCCACATAGATATACAACATATGCATATAAACCACTCAGCATACAACAAATTCGCCAACCAGCTAAAAATATACGGCCTAGCCATCCTAGGCGCTTTACCTAGCCCTAGGTTGTAGTCTTCAGTGTAAGGATATCCCAGGTATCCTTTAGGGTCTAACCCTGGCAACTCGCACTCCGCGTCCTAACGCCGCTCTTGGCCCCTTGCCGCTCTCGGCCTTCGCCGTTCCCAGCCCTTGCCGATCACTCACATATGTGCATACACAGCATAATTAAAACATAACTTAAACATATATATTAACACACTCAATGCGCTACACCCAACATATAATTATATAGGGCCATGCCCTGCAACACATCCATGGGGCCTCGCCCTGCTCTGTGGGTACAATAGTTTTCTTACCTGTGTCCCGAGCTTCTTGAGCACCGAACCCTTGAGCACGGTCCTCTAGTACGAGCCTCACCGAGAACCTAGTCACAACACATAAATAACACTCCCATTACTAACTATTTTAAAATCATCTCCCAGAACCAAACCCGAGCCCTCGAGACCTCCCGGAACCCCACACAAAGTGGCAGAAGCGTCCCCCGAGCCCCCTGGGCAAAAGCCTAAATGCCACAATTTTCCTCTGCCCAGAAATGGCCTAGCGACGCGGCGCCCACCAATGAGGGCCGCGGAGCCCAGAAGGGCTCCCTTCCCCTGAAGTTGCCTAGCGCTGCGGCACAAAAGAACAGGGTCGCGGCACCCCTTCACAAACCCAAAAGTCTGGGTTTCTCCCAACGTTTTCCCCGAGCCAAAACACTCCCAAACCAATACCAATTCATACCTAAGTCCCAAATTCAATTCAAAACCCCCAAATAAACCATCTAACAACTCAAAAACATCATCAACCAGCTCAAACACACAATCAAACCTACAATTCATAATTTGGTTTAAAACTTCATAAACTTAAACCAAGCCTTTCAAGACTTAAAGCTCCCTTTAAAAATCTTAAACCATACCAGATAAAGACTTTCAAATATGCATGGAATTCATACCTCAAGATGGAATTCGACCTTGAGCCACCACCGAATCCACTTCCAAGCTTGACACCCTTTGATTCTCTAGCTGGTTTCTACAATTGCTAAGCCAAAACCCAGCTTTCAATATTCAACCTAACCTCAAAAATCAAACTTGCAAGAAACTAAAATTCAAAGATGATGCCTTACCTCTGGACAAATCTTGGCCTAAGCTTGGCTCTAGCTGCCCCAAACTCAGCTTGAACTTCTTATTTGATCTCAAGAAACTCAACTCCAATCTCATCCCTAGACCCCTTCTTCCTTTCCTTCTTGCTTCTTCTCAAACATTCAGCAGAATTCTTGAATTTGTCTAAGTGTAGAAAAAAAAATGTGAATGACTATCCTTCTGCCAAGGTTATCCCTTCCTAAAGCCTAATTATCCAACTACCCTCATTTCTATTTTAGTCTCTAACTAACCCTCAAGGCACTTTAGTCCTTTCCTTAATCCCTTGCAAAAATACCACTTTCACACTTAAAGTAACTATCCTCAAGAGTTACCTATAGTTACCCAAGTTACTAAGATACCATTAACCATTAACCATTAACCAAAAAGTCCCCAACTAAATTTATAATAATCCCGAGATACCCCGAGACTCCTCACGAGCCGAGTAGAAAATCTTGTTGTGACTTTAAGCGGAAAAGCTCTCTAGGACCGTCTCGGAACGTGCATCACAAATATATTACCATTATATCACATATATCACATATGTTAAATTTATGCCCTCAACAGGATAAAATAACCAATTTGCCCCTATCAATCTAACGGGGCCCACATGCATATTTAATCGCCTAAACATGCATTCTAATCATATATTCATATAATACACATATATTATCATAATGAACCAATTATTGCCATCCAGGCATGCTAATCAAGACCCAAAGTCTTATTAGCAAATTTGGGTCGCTACAACTATCCCCTCCTTACAGAGATTTCGTCCTCGAAATTACCTAGACAACTCGGGATAACGCTCCCGCATGTCTGATTCAAGTTCCCACATCGCCTCCTTAACCTTGCTGTTTCTCCACAACACTTTCACTAAGGCGATAATCTTGCTCCGCAAGACTTTATCTTTCCGGTCAAGAATCTGAACTGGCTTCTCCTCATAGGACAAACCCTGGTCCAGCTCCAAACTCTCATAACTCAACACATGTGTCGGATCTGATACATATTTCTGGAGCATGGACACATGAAAAACATTATGAACCCTTGATAAAGCTGGAGGCATCTCTAACTTGTAAGCTACCTCCCCAACCCGTCCCAGAATTTCAAAGGGTCCAACAAACCTAGGGCTCAGCTTGCCCCGAACACCGAACCATTTCACTCCTCTCAGAGGTGAAACCCTAAGGAACACATGATCACCAACCTAGGTGATCTATACTTCCTCCCTTACAGCATCTCATACGAAGCCACTCCGATAGTCGCTTGGTAGCTATTATTATACGAGAACTCAATCAGAGGTAAATACTTACTCCAGGATCCCCCAAAATCTAGCACACAGGCTCGCAACATGTCCTCCAATATATGAATCGTCCTCTCAGACTGTCCATCAGTCTGAGGATGGTAAGCGGTACTAAACCGTAACTACGTGCCCATAGCCTTCTATAGACTCTCCCAAAACTTGGAGGTGAAGGTGGGGTCTCTGTCAGACACTGTCGACCTCAGAACTCCATGAAGTCGAACAATTTCCTTCCCATATAATTTAGCATACTGCTCCACGGTATAAGTCGTCCTAATAGGCAGAACGTGGGCTGACTTGGAATACCTATCCACAATCACCCACACCGAGTCATGCTATCCTACAGTTCTCGGCAAACCAACCACAAAGTCCATGGTGATGTCCTCCCATTTCCACTCCGGAATCCCTAGAGGCTGCACAATCCCGCTGGCCTCTGATGCTCAGCCTTGACCTGCTAACATGTTAAACACTTGGCCACATAATCCACCACATCCCTTTTCATGCCCGACCACCAGTATAAAGCTCTCAAATCTTGGTACATCTTCGTCGTACCTGGATGTAAAGAGTAGGGAGTGTTATGCGATTCATCTAGAATCTCCCGCCGGATAACAGAATCCATCGGAACACAAATCCGACCCTTGTATTTCAGTAACCCCATCTCTAAAATAGAAAAGTCCTTAGCCACTCTGACTAAGACATTCTCTTTGTGACCTCTCAACTGGGAATCCTTCCCCTGCGCCTCCTTGATCCTCTCAAGGAGTGTAGAATGAAGAGTGATGTTGGATAATCGGCCAACCACCAGCTCTATTCCCACTCTAGTCATCTCCTCAGCCAGCTTATTAGATATCTTCCTTGAACTGAACAACTGTCCTGGGCCTCTTCAACTCAATGCATCAGCCACTACATTAGCCTTCCCAGGATGGTATAGGATATCATAGTCATAATCCTTAACCAATTCCAGCCACTGCCTCTAGCGCATATTCAGGTCCTTCTGAGTAAAGAAATACTTCAGGCTCTTATGGTCGGTGTATATCTCTCACTTCTCACCATAGAGATAATGTCTCCAAATCTTAAGTGCAAATACCACCGCTGCCAACTCCAAATCATGCGTAGGGTATCTCTGCTCATACTCCTTTAATTGTCTCGAAGCATAGACTATCACCTTACTAGCTTGCATCAGCACACACCCCAAACCCTGTCTGGAAGCATCACGGTAAACTACAAACTTCACATTATCTGTTGGCAGACTCAACACTGGCGCAGTGATCAGTCGTCGGTTCAACTCTTTAAAACTGCTCTCACATCTGTCCGTCCAGACATACTTTGTCAATTCTGTTAATGGCATAGCTATTCTGGAGAACCCCTCAACAAACCGCTGATAATATCCTGCTAAACCCAGAAAACTCCTTACTTCTGAAACATTGCTCGGTCTAGGTCAACCTCTAACTGCCTCAATCTTACTTGGATCAACCAGAATCCCCTCCTTACTGACGATGTGACCCAGAAATGTGACTTGCGGTAGACAAAACTCACACTTGCTGAACTTAGCATATAACTTATATTCCCTTAACTGCTGAAAAACCAACCGCAGATGCTGCTCGTGCTCTGTCTCTGACTGAGAGTATACCAAGATATCATCGATAAATACAATTACGAACTTATCTAAGTAATCCTTGAAAATCATATTCATCATATCCATAAAAGCTGCTGGAGCCTTGGTTAATCCAAAGGACATAACCAGAAATTCATAATGTCCATACCTCGTTCAGAAAGTGGTCTTTGGTATGTCCTCCTCTTTAATCCTTAACTGATGGTAACCTGACCGGATATCAATCTTAGAAAACACAGTAATCCCTTGTAACTGGTCAAATAAATCATCGATCCTAGGCAGTGGATACTTTTTCTTAATGGTTAACTTATTCAGCTCACTGTAGTCAATGCACATCCTAAGAGATCCATCCTTCTTCTTAACAAACAACACCGGAGCACCCCATGGCGAGAAACTCGGTCTGATGAACCCCAAATCAAGTAATTCATGCAATTGAATCTTCAACTCCTTTAACTCTACTGGAGCCATTCTGTAAGGTGTCCTAGATACTGGCTCCACCCCTGGCGCCAACTCAATAACAAAGTCAATCTCCCGCTGCGGTGGCAAGCCTGGCAGATCTGCTGGAAATAAGTCTAGAAATTGACACACCAATCTAGTCTCACCTGGTCTAACCGACTCAGCCTTAGAGATGTCCACAACATTTGCTAGAAATCCTATGCAACCTTCCTGCATCAGGTCTCTAGCTTTCAATGCTGAAATGATAGGTATTTGCGGTCCACCAGACATCCCCACGAATACAAAGGGTACCTCCCCTTCTGGTTCAAAAGTCACCATCTTACGCTTGCAGTCAATCGTTGCCCCATATTTTGCTAACCAATCCATTCCTAAGATCATATCAAAGTCATCCATCCCAAGCTCAATCAGATCAACAGACAATTCCCCACCATCTACCTCTACTGGTAATGTCCTAATCCATCTCCTAGAGACTACCAGTTCCCCAGTTGGCAACAAAGTCTGAAAACCCCTAGCATACACAACACTAGGTCTACACAGCTGATCTATCACCCTAGCAGACACAAACGAGTGGGTAGCTCCCGAATCAAACAATGCAGTAAACAAAGACCCAGCACTAGAAATCTGACTTGTCACAACTGAGGGGCTAGCCTCCGCCTCAGTCTGAGTCAAAGTAAACACTTTGGCAGGAACGAGACTGTCTCCCTGCTTCGGCTCCTCCTTCCTGACTTGCGGGCAGTCCTTCTTCAAATGATTGGCACTCCCACAGACAAAGCAAGCCCTGATCCTGCACTCATCCTGATGTCGTCGTCTGCACCGAGGACATACTGGGAAGCTCCTCCAGTTGTCATCACTGCCCTGACGGCCACTAAAAGCACCCCGTGCCCACCTATCAGGAATGGGAGGAACGAAAGAATCTGGGGCTTTCCTCTTCTGCTCACTGGGGCCACTACCCCGACTGGATCCAACAAAAGGAGGCATTATCCTCCTAGCATCGCGCCTAACAGCACTCTCTCTCCAGATTTGGTCCTCAGCCCCCTCAGTTGTAAGGGCCTTGTCCACAACCTGGGCATAAGTAGTAGTACCTGGATCCAAGGTGATCTTCCCATCATGGGCAATCATAACATTCAGCCCCCGCACAAATCTATCCCTCCTTGCCGCATCCGTCGGCACTAAATCTGGCGCAAACTTCATCAATCGATCAAATTTCAGAGCATACTCTATCACGGTCAACCGGTTCTGAGTCAAGTTAATGAACTCATCAACCTTTGCAGCTCGAACTGCTACACTGTAATATTTCTCATTAAAGATATTCTTGAACTCTTCCCAGGTCATGACTGCCACATTCCTTCTCTGAACCACAACATCCCACCAAATGCGGGCATCCTCTCTAAACATATAACTGGCACAGGCAACTCTCTCGTTTCCCTCAACCCTCATGAAATCCAGGATAGAGGAAACCATATTCATCCATTAATCTGCCCGCAGTGGGTCTGGTCCACCCTCAAAGGTGGGAGGATGCTACTTCCTGAATCTTTCATACAGAGGTTCCCACGTGTTCTCAACCACAGGTTGAACTGGCACTGGCGCTGCACCCTGCTGAATTGGCAGCCTAGTGACCTGTGGAGGGGCCTGCTACCTCAACTGACGAAGCTCTTCTTCTGTTCTCTGCAACCTTGCTTCCATTTCAGCAAACATCTCTTGCCAATTCTGTGGGGCAGGTGGAGGGTCCTGACCCTGATTGTCATCCTCGGCCCGATTGCCGCGGAGTCTAGATGATTTCCGAGGCATCTCAACTATATGCCTGCAACCAACGACGCCGCTCATCAGGCATGACAACAAAATCCAATACCACCTCCCAATCACAACAGCCATCCATGGACAGCAATCCAGATAACATACAGATAGCATATAACACACAACGGGCCATGCCTTGGCATTATGCATATGTTAACTCATTCATCATGCTCTATATGAAACAGGCAGGCAAACAGGGCATTCAAGTACATATTCAAGCATATTAATCAACCATACAGACCAACCCTGAGTCGAGCTTGTCACTGACAGCGAGATTACATGTTCGGTCAATCTCCAAAACCAATAAACCTTGGCTCGCTCTGATACCAAGTTGTAACGCCCTACTTCCTTAGAGCCGTTACTAAGTGAGTTTTAAACGTGCTTTTAACTCGCTAATCGAGATTTTAAGGCAAACGTGTAATCAAACCATAAACAGAGTCTTAAACTTTGAAAATAATCCCATTTACTAAAAATCACAAAATGTTTAACATTTGGGATCCCAAAATACTGTTTATAAATATTTACAACTCAAAATATATTTAAAGTCGACTAAACAACAAAATAGGGTTCTTTACAAACAATTCACAAAAATACCCCTAGCCATGGCAGCCAGGTAGACCAGACATGTATGTGCCACCTCACGCTCTCCATACTCATGGTCAGTTGACTTTCTCTTTGCCCTTACCAGCACCACAAAGCACCCGTGAGCCGAAGCTCAGCAAGAAACTCCACATAGATATACAACATATGCATATAAACCACTCACCATACAACAAATTTGCCAACCAGCTAAACATATACGGCCTAGCCGTCCCAGGCGCTTTACCAGGCCCTGGGTTGCGGTCTTCACCGTAAGGATATCCCAGGTATCCTTTAGGGTCTAACCCTGGCAACTTGCACTCCACGTGCTAACGCTGCTCCTGGCCCCTTGCCACTCTCAGCCTTCGTCGTTCCCGGCCCTTGCCGATCACTCACATATGTGCATACAGTACACAGCATAATTAAAACATAACTTAAACATATATATTAACACACTCAATGGGCTACACCCAACACATAATTATATAGGGTCGTGCCCTGCAACACAACCATGGGGCCTCGCCCTACTCTATGGGTACAACAGTTTTCTTACCTGTGTCCCGAGCTTCTTGAGCACTGAACCCTTGAGCACGGTCCTCTAGTCCGAACCTCACCGAGAACCTAGTCACAACACATAAATAACACTCCCATTACTAGCTATTTTAAAAGCATCTCCCGGAACCAAACTCGAGCCCTCGGGACCTCCCATAACCCCAGACAAAGTGGCGGAAGCGTCCCCCGAGCCCCCTGGGCAAAAACCTAAAAACCATAATTTTCTCCTGCCCAGAAATGGCCTAGCGTCGCGGCGCCCAGAAGGGCTCCCTTCCCTTGAAGCTGCCTAGCGCTGCGGCACAGAAGAACAGGGTCACGGTGCCCCTTCGCAAACCCAGAAGTCTGGTTTTCTCCCAACGTTTTCCCCGAGCCAAAACACTCCCAAACCAATACCAATTCATACCTAAGTCCCAAATTCAATTCAAGACCCCCAAATAAACCATCTAACAACTCAAAAACATCATCAACTAGCTCAAACACACAATCAAACCTACAATTCATAATTTGGTTTAAAACTTCAGAAACTTAAACCAAGCCTTTCAAAACTTAAACCTCCCTTTAAAAATCTTAAACCATACCAGATAAAGACTTTCAAATATGCATGGAATCCATACCTCAAGATGGAATTCGACCTTGAGCCACCACCAAATCCACTTCCAAGCTTGACACCTTTTGATTCTCTAGCTGGTTTCTACAATTGCTAAGACAAAACCCAGCTTTCAATATTCAACCTAACCTCCAAAATCAAACTTGCAAGAAACTAAAATTCAAAGATGATGCCTTACCTCTGGACAAATCTTGGCCTAAGCTTGGCTCTAGCTACCCCAAACTCATCTTGAACTCCTTCTTTGATCTCAAGAAACTCAAATCTAATCTCAGCTCTAGACTCCTTCTTCCTTTCCTTCTTGCTTCTTCTCAAACATTCAGCAGAATTCTTGAATTTGTCTAAGTGTAGAAAAAAAAATGTGAATGACTATCCTTTAGCCAAGGTTATCCCTTCCTAAAGCCTAATTACCCAACTACCCTCATTTCTATTTTAGTCTCTAACTAACCCTCAAGGCACTTTAGTCCTTTCCTTAATCCCTTGCAAAAATACCACTTTCACACTTAAAGTAACTATCCTCAAGAGTTACCTATAGTTACTCAATTTACTAAGATACCATTGAGTTCTTGAGTTCGATGTTTGTTTTCTTAGTTTCATGATGCATGTGGTTAGGTCTTGTGTTATTGGGTTGTGTGGGGTGAGATATAGGTGATGGTAGACTCAATTTGGTGTGTAGTTGAGGTTTGGAAGGGTTATAAGGGGTTTTGGCTCCAGGAAAATCGAAGGAAGAAAAATAGGGTATTGCTGGTCTGTGACTAGCGCTGTAGCGCTAGCCTTTGGGCGCTACAGCGCTAGCCTTGGGTTTCCTGTCACTTTGGGCTCTGCTTGTAGCGCTATAGCACCCACTTTGTGGCGCTTTCCTAGCGCTACCCTATTTCTAGAAGTGGGTTTTTGAGTTATTTCATATGGTTTTTGCCCGGGGGCTCGGGGTTTGATTCCACCACCCCGTTTGGTGGAATTAGGGCTTCCCGAGGGCTCAGGATTGGTCCCGAGGTTAGGTTTTGGTATAGAAGTTTAGTGATGGTTCTAATTTGTGGCTGTGACTAGGTGTATGCTAGGGCTCGGACGAGATCGTGCTTGAAAGTTGACTTCATTGAACAAAGCTAGCGAAATCAAAGATAAGAAAACTGCACCCGGTTATGTGATTGAATTGGGACTAAGAGCTCCGTATATCAGTACGATATCATAGATGGTGTTATGCCATGGGACATGTGATAAACGGCCTAAGAGTGCCGAAATCAATATTTGCGCACAAGGCGCGGCTCAGCCACTGGTAGCTGAGGACACCTTATGTTATAATTAATATTCTTAAACTATAGGTTAAACTTATAAAATCTATAAGTGTTGCTACGAGTGTTCAACTAAGTCCCGGCTTGAACCAAAATCCACAGTAATAAAGATACTATAACTATTACTAGCTATTACTATTACTACTACTATCTAACCAGCTAATTAAAGTTCTTGGACTCTACAGAATATGCCTTGAGGAACTTTGTGAGGGGCTAGAAATACTAAGAGGAATTAGAAACTTTTGGAAGAGGAACTAGGACACAAGTAATATAGAGGTTCGTGGTGAGAACAATAGAGCTTGTCATATGGAAGCCTCGATATGAGTTAGAGTGAGAGTTAATTTGTTGAGAAACAACCGTAGATTGTAGGGAATATCATTTATAATACTTTAATTAGACTGAATGGAAACTAAGCTGACCAATAAGGATTCAGATAGGTATACAAGGAAGGATTGGGTACGCTTCATAACTCGGCTATAGATAGGTTCAGTATCAGGGACATTATGGACGATGATAATGGTTTGACAGAAAGAATTACTGAAGCTGTTGAAGAAGTTTGACCTCAGGGTGGATCAGGTAGAGTGTCGTATTGCGGGAATTGTTAGCTCGCCTATTAAGAATAAAGAGTTTAAATGCCCGATTACAAGACATGACAATGTCTTTAGGAATTGATCTACGATCTTGTTATTACCAGCTGTGGATCAAGGAAAGAGACATTTTAGGAATCACAACTTGTACCGAGGAGGGTGTGATGAATTGGTAACAAAGGCTCTTAATTGATTCAAGCGTTAGCAACTTAGGTAAGCTCTACAAGTAGAAGATATAGGAATAGTATGGACAAGTCTCCTTCAGGGTTTATTGGTGGTATATTGGGCTACTCTCCAATTAGAAGTGGAATGCGAACAACTACCATGTTGATGATGTTAGTACCAAGGAAGCAGGGTTACAGGTAAAGTTCCATGAAGTGTCAGTTTGGTCTCGCCAGGGGTATTCAGAATATGCTACAAGAAGAAGAGGGGACATGTATGAAGGGGGTTGATCTGAATCCACAGAGAAGCTAGTGAAGAACGTCTAACAGATAGGGAGCACAACAAGACCAGTAAACGCGTCATCTACCACATAAGTATCTTTGCAGGCAGCTACACCAAAGATTAAAAGGACTATAAAATTTGAAGTTAGACCGAATGGATAGTGTCTGATCAGAAGTTCAGAAGACAGAGTAAGAATTGATTAGTGCTTGGTGAGGTAGGAATATGCGTGTATGGGTGAATACAGAAGGGTGGCGTAAAGGACCTAACTTTTGATAAGGATATGAAACTGTGAGGATTGCATCACAGATTGGGGCACGCACAGGCTCAGACTGACGAGAGAATAGTTCGAGCCTCACGGGAGGTGAAAGAATGGGAACATGGTCGATACACATAGTACGTTGAGTTGGTAGTGTATGCATAGTGTAAGATATTTGAGCGTTTGATCATTTGTAAGAAAGGTAACCTTGAGACCAAGATTTAGTGAAACGTAATGAATGGGTGGATGGTTGGTTTTAGAAATCCTCTACTGTGCAAAGAAAAGATCTAAATGGAGGCAGATCTCTTACTTGTGAGGTGTGTGTTAATTAAAAGAATGCCATAAATTACAATGGAGTGGACAAGGTAACAACTGGATTGGTATAGCATTAGTGTGTGGTGATGACCATGTATGTATTCTTTGGACAATGGAATCCAAAGTGTTGGTATTGGTGGAGACAGGGAAGAACCCTATCAAGGTAATACAAGTTAGGGCACCAGGATCGGATAAGAGGTCCGATAGAAACTTGGCAGGGAGGTGGGAATTCTAAATGGATATCGTCCCACCCCCTAGGGTATGTTGTACCGGGAAGTTTGAGCGGGTGACAGAATCTAGTATACTTGGATATTAAAGTGGTATGGTGGTGGATCATAAGAATGGACCACATTAGATTATAAGTAAGGTTATTGGATAGGGAAAGTTATAACTCATCTGAATGGGTTAATGAAATTGGTTCAGGTGAACTGGTAATGGGCAGAACATTGACGGTGCTGAGTTGAGACCCTATAGTTTTCTGAGTTTTGGAAAGGAACTAGAGAACGAAGAGAATAGAGTGGGAACCTGGAATTATCGTTTGATTGCAGATGGAATGGCAATCTGAAAGCTTAACAGTTATTTTAAGAAATTAAGCGTTGAGTATGCGAAAACTTGAGATATTAAGGAAAGTGTAGTCCTTGATGAGATAGTCACGGTGATGAAAATGGGAGTACAACTAAGGTGACATGATATAGGACATGGTAAGATAAAAATCAAGAAGTAATATGCGAAGTAAAGAAGTGAAAGATAATGGATACTACGGTTTAGTATTGGTTCAGGGGGAAAACCAAAGAGGTTGTTGGAATTCTTAAGGCATGAGTGTCTGCCTATCTGAAAGGACATAAGAACTTGTAAATTGTTAATTTTGGAATACAAAGTTTCAGGATGAGGGATTTGTATCTCTCCAAGTAAGTGTAGATAAGAAAAAGTATGATATTCAGAGAAAGAAAGGGGGAAGTTCTGACTCCCGACTCGACAGAAATTTTGAAGTTGTACCAAGGGTTAGGTCGGGGGCCTATAAACTGGTCTCACCCTGGTAGGGGTGATGACTCATAGGTATTTTTGGTATATGGATAAGACAATGAAGTGATCGTTGTGAACTAAGCAGACCCTGAAGTTTTAGCAGGTTTGTGGTGCAAGGGGGGGTTAACGAAAATATGGCTATTAGACAAGATCTTGTGGAACAAGATTGTTACTCTCGTAAGAGTATTATCGAGGAGTAAAAGTAAGGGCGTTGAACCTTGGGATTTATGGTCAGAGGTACGTGGTTTACTACCTGATGTGTTTGAATAAATTTCGAGGACGAAATTATTACAAGGAGCGGATAGTTGTAACGACCCAAAATTACTAATAAGGCTTAAGGGCCTTGATTAGTGCGCCAGGAGGGCACAATTGGAAGTTATGTGAATTAATGGTGAAAATGCATGATTATGTGAAAAGCATGCTTATATGATTATTTGGATAAATGTGATGCATGACTATGTGTATTAGTATGCATGTAGGCCCTGATTAGGTTATAAGGGTATATTCGTAATTTTGGCCAGTTGAGGGCATAAATGTAAATATTTGTGATGAAATGTTGAGTCCACATTATTATGGGGATATATTTGTAGCATGTGACTCGAGGCGATCCTAGTGAGCAGTTTATCACGGCGGAGATTTATAACCGGCCCATGGGAGTCCGAAGGTATTTCTTGGAATTTGATTAGTATATTGGAGATTATTTGATACAGAGGGAAATAATTGGTGATTAGTTAGGTGTCGGGATGTAAGCGATAATAATTAGGGGCACTCGAGGAAATAGCGGGAATTGGGAGAAAATGACTAAAATGCCTTTGGTATGCTTTAAGGCTTAGGATTTAATGGGAGGGAAAAATGGTCATTTGACTGAAAAGAGATAAGTGTTATATTGCTTTTTAGTTTTAGTGGAGGTTGTAGAAAGTTTCAGAAGTTAAAGGAAAGAAAAGAGAAGGAAAGAAAGAAGAAAAACAGG
This sequence comes from Humulus lupulus, assembly GCF_963169125.1. Lineage (NCBI taxonomy): Eukaryota > Viridiplantae > Streptophyta > Magnoliopsida > Rosales > Cannabaceae > Humulus > Humulus lupulus. The sequence continues at coordinate 65,304,490 of NC_084797.1, read as the reverse complement.
GACTCTTTCTTCTCCATTCGGTTTGCTCTAATCCTCACCAATCTCTGTGAGTTTTTGAGCTGGGATCTCAGAGTAAGCTCAAGTTGGAACTTAGGGCTAAAGACCTTGGTGAAGCTAAAAGAGTTTTTCTGAGTTTTATTGAGGTGATTTCTAAGCTTGAGTTTTGGATGAAATTAAGGGAAATAAGCTTGAGGAGTTGAAGGGCTTGAGGCTAGAAGGATACTATAGATAACCTATGGTCGAAATTCTCCATAGAAGGTAATAAATTTTGGCCTTGAAGTTCTAAGTTTCTGAGTTTCTGGTTGAATTCTTGAGTTCTTGAGTTCTTGAGTTCAATGTTTGTTTTCTTAGTTTGATGATGCATGTTGTTAAGTCTTGTGTTATTGGGTTGTGTGGGGGGAGATATAGTTGATGGTAGACTCAATTTGGTGTGTATTTTAGGTTTGGAAGGGTTCCAAGGGGGTTGGTTCGAGGAAAATCGAAGGAAGAAAAACAGGGTGTTGCTGGTCTGTGACTAGCGCTGTAGCGCTAGCCTTTGGGCGCTACAGCGCTAGGCTTGGGTTTCCTGGAAATTTTGGCTTTTCTTGTAGCACTATAGCACCCACTTTGTGGCGCTTTCATGGCGCTACCCTGTTTCTAGAAGTAGGTTTTTGAGTTATTTAGGGTTTTTGCCCGGGGGCTCGGGGTTTGATTCCATCACCTCGTTTGGTGGAATTAGGGCTTCCCGAGGTTAGGTTTCGGTATTGAAGTTTAGTGATGGTTCTAATTTGTGGCTGTGACTAGGTGTATGCTAGGTCTCGAACGGGATCGTGCTTAAGTGTTGACTTCATTGAACAAAGCTAGTGAAATCAAAGATAAGAAAACTGCACTCGGTTATGTGATTGTATTGGGACTAAGAGCTCCCTATATCTGTACGATATCATAGATGGTGTTATGCCATTGGACATGTGATAAACGGCCTAAGAGTACCGAAATAAATATTTGCGCATAGGGCGCGGCTCAGCCACTGGTAGCTAAGGACAGCTTGATATTCACTGAGCTCGATTTAAGCGGGCCGGAGTCAGTGGGATAAATAGGGGGCGACCTAAGGGCGTTGACCCTTGTAATTATATGTAAATTGGTTAATATATGTGAGATGGTTATTAATGTGAGCTTATGAGTTAGTATTATGAATGCATGTTTATATGAATGGTTTGAATTGTTGAGTATATGATTATACTGTACGAGTTGTCTGATTGTTTGATTGTTGATTATGCTTTGTTATTGCATTTTCTTGCTGGGCCTTGGCTCACGGGTGCTACGTGGTGCAGGTAAAGGCAAGGGTAAAGTGGACCAGGCTTGATTTGGAGAACTTTTGGCTGAATGTACATAATCAGCTGATCGGCCGTGGTACAGGACGGGAAAAGCCTAAATGTCAGTTTTGCCCTTAGAGTGGCTGGTGGCTGTACTTTAAACCTGAAATTTTGTGAACTGTCTTTTAAACATTATTACTTTAGGGATTCCATGTAAAAGAATGTTTGAATATATGAAATGTAACTTTTGTGACCGAAATCTTTTAACCCTAGTTCAACTATAGTCTCAGTAACACATTTCTAACTAAATGACTTGATTAGCAAGTCTTGCACCTTTATAAACACACAGTGCAACGGTCTTGGCTATCTAGGGCGTTATAAAGGGTTCCTGATGTTGGACTGGGAATGTACATTCACTGCTAAAGACAAGTTCGACTCAGGGTTGGGTAACTATCAATATAGTTATGTGTATATTTGCTTAAATGAATTATGTGTGCTTTACCTGTTAGTCTAAATAAGAAGCATGAGTTATTCTGATAGGGCCTGGCCCTTGACTATTGTATGTAGGTTGAGAACGTGTTTATTAGCACGATAGATATTTGGAAATGCTATAGGATTGGTTATTAGCGTCATTAAACTTGATGAATGTCAAAAACGCTTATTAGGGCTGTTGTATGTATACCCTGGATAGAGGATGCTTATCAGCGTCGTTACATGCTAAAGGAAAATGTTTATTAAGCATTGTTAAATGGTTATGCATGCTGGAAAATGCTTATTAGTAATCTGGTTGCTCTTGAATGTTGGAGATATTTAATAACATCAGGATATGTGTATGCATGCCAAAGAATATGCATATTAGCATCTTGTTTAAGTGATATCATTAATTTCTCTGCTTATTAGCATGATTATTATATGTGAGTTATTGGGATGATTATTAGCATTGTCAATGCATGTGGATGCTTATTTGATCAGTTTTTAACCGTGGGTTGATGTGAGATATTGTTATTACCGCCTGATGAGCCGAGTCATTGATTGCAGATAGACTTGGAAGTATGCTTCTAGGGCAATCTAATGAACCAGCCGGTGCTGGGAATCAGGCCGAAAGTAATGATCAGGGTCAGAACCCTCTGCCAGCCCCTGAGAATTGGCAATAGGTGCTTGCAGACTTGCAAGCTCAACTACAGAGACAGAATAAAGAGATTTGACAGTTGAGGCAACAGCAGGTTTCAGCTGGGAACGCTGCATCAGGGGCCCCATCTGCTGTTCCAGTACCGGTCGTACAGCAGAAGACAGAGTTGGAGAACTGCTGGGAGTTGGTATATGAGCGGTTCAGGAAGCAACACCCTTCGATTTTTGAGGGTGGCATAGATCCACTTAAGGCAGAACAATGGATGGCCATTACATCCATTTTGGACTTCATGAGAGTTGTGGGCAATGAAAGAGTGTCCTATGCCACGTACATGTTTCGGGAGGATGCCCGAATTTGGTGGGAGGTGGTGTCCAAAACTAGAAATGTAACCACAATGGGTTGGGAAGAAATCAAAACCCTCTTCAATGAAAAGTATTACAATGAGGCTGTTAAAGCTGCAAAGGCTGAGGAATTCAGTAAACTTTTGCAAGGGAATATGTCAGTGACCGAATATGCCATGAAATTCGACAGATTAGCCAAGTTCGCTCCAGACTTGGTGCCCACTGATGGGACAAGGAAGGAAAGATTCCTTCAGGGGCTATAGCCTATGATAGCCTGGGATGTCAGAATTACCACTGTACCTAGAGTGACGACATATGCTCAGGTAGTGGAGAGAGCCCCTACTGCAGAGGGAGCTGAGAATAACATCTGGCACAAGAACGCAGCCAGGAGGGATATGAGGAGGACAGGACCTCCCTTCTCAGGATCAAGTAGGGGAAGAGGCCCCATCGACCAAAAAAGGAAGACTCTGGATACTAGTTCAGCTCCTAGACCTGATAGGAGGCCACATGGTGCATAGATTGGCCGCCAAGGCGGCAATGAGAACTGGAAAACATATCCAGAATGTGCCAGATGCAGGAGACATCATCTAGGCGAATGTCGGGCGAAGGCCTGTTTTGTATGTGGACTTGTGGGGCATCTCAAGAAAGACTACCCAAGACTGAAGAAAGAAGAACCTAAGAAGACAGACAGCTTGATTCCAGCTCGAGTATTTGCATTGACACAAGCTGAGGTTGAGGCTAGGCCCTCAGTGGTCACATGTCAGCTTTCTAGTGCTGGCATATCTTATTTTGTGTTGATTGATTCTGGTGCTACACAATCTTATGTATCTAGTAGGATTATTGATAGTCTGTGTAGGCCCTGTGAGTTTTATACTGTGGGATTTGGGACATTACTACACACTGGGGAATTGGTGGTTTCCAAGAGATGGGTTAGGTCTTTACCAGTGATGGTGGATGGCAGGGAGTTATCGGTTGATTTGATAGAGTTAGCTATCCGACTTTGACATGATTTTTGGAATGGACTGGTTAACTAGATATGGAGCAACCATTTATTGTAAAAAGAAGATGGTAACCTTTGAACCTGAGGGTGATGAACCTTTCGTATTCGTTGGCACTGTGCATGGACCCCGAATACCTATGATTTTAGAATTAAGGGCTAGAGACCTACTGCAGGGAAGCTGCATAGGATTCCTAGCCAATGTGGTGGATACCACTCAGGTCATGCCAGTGGGACCATCAGAGACTAGGTTGGTCTGTGAATTCCCGGATGTGTTCCCAAAAGATTTACCAGGGTTGCCGCTGCGCAGGGAGATCGAGTTTGTTATTGAGCTAGCACCAGGGACAAAGTCAGTGTCTAGGGCACCTTACAGAATGGCCCCAGCAGAGTTGAGGGAACTCAAGGTACAGTTACAAGAGTTGTTGGATCTGGGTTTTATTAGACCCAGTTTCTTGCCATGGGGTGCGTCAGTGTTATTTGTGAAGAAAAAGGACGGTTCTCTAAGGATGTACATAGACTATAGGGAACTGAATAAGTTGACTATCAAGAACAAGTATCCTCTACCAAGGATAGATGACTTATTTGATCAACTTCAAGGTAAAATGGTATTTTAAAAGATAGATCTTCGATCTGGTTATCACCAGTTGAGAATTAAGGACGAAGACATACCCAAGACAGCTTTCCGTACCAGATATGGGCACTATGAGTTTCTCGTTATGTCGTTTGGTTTGACTAACTCCCCAACATATTTTATGGACTTAATGAACAGAGTGTTCAAGGAATATTTGGACTAGTTCATGATCGTCTTCATTGATGATATCCTGATTTATTCACAGTCAAAGGAGGAGCATGAGCAACACCTCAGGTTGGTCTTAAAGAGACTGAGAAAGCATAAGTTATTTGCGAAGTTTAAGAAGTGTGAATTCTGGTTACCGCAGGTGACATTCTTGGGTCATATCATTAGTAGAGATGGGATCAAGGTAGACCTAGCTAAGATTGAAGCTGTTAGGAATTGGTCAAGGCCAAGGAATGCTTCCGAAGCTTCCTTGGATTGGCAGGCTATTACAGGAAATTTGTAGAAGGATTTTCAAGAATATCGTCCCCGCTAACGGAGTTGACACGTAAGAATCGGAAGTTTATATGGTTAGATAGATGTGAGAACAGCTTGTAGGAGTTAAAGCGGCGTTTGATTGCCACCCCAGTCTTGAGTCTTCCGACTGATCAGGAGAATTTTATGGTTTATTGCGATGCTTCGAGTGAGGGGTTAGGTTGTGTCCTCATGCAGGCAGAGAAGGTGATTGCCTATGCGTCATGTCAGTTGAAGGATTATGAGTAGAGATACCCAACCCATGATTTGGAGTTGGCAGCAATGGTCTTTGCATTGAAGGTATGGGGGCATTACCTTTATGGAGAGAAGTGTGAGATATATACAGACCATAAGAGCCTCAAGTACTTCTTTATACATAAGGATTTGAATATGAGACAGAGGCGTTGGTTGGAACTGGTAAAGGATTATGATTGTGATATTCTTTATCATCCAGGGAAAGCCAACATGGTGGCTGATGCCCTAAGTCGGAGAGGTCCAAGGCAATTGTACAGTGCGAGGCAGAATCCAAGGAGTTAGCAAAGGATATGACCAGGGGAGGGATTGAGTTAGTAGTGGGCCAATTAGCCAACATTACCCTGCAGTCTACTCTCCTAGAAAGGATAAAGGAGAGTCAGTTACAAGAGCCACTGTTGGTGAAGATTCGAGAGGATGTTCTAGCTGGAGCAGCTAGGGACTATTCTATATCAGACATGGGCCTGCTAAGATATAAGGGTTGGATTTGCGCTCCGATGGATGTTGTTTTTAGACAAGAGATTCTGGATGAATCTCATTCCACTCTGTATTCCTTGCATCCCGGCACCATGAAGATGTACCAGGACTTAAGAACTTTGTATTGGTGGCCGAGGATGAAGAGTGATGTAACTGAGTATGTAGCCAAGTGTCTGACGTGTCAGCAGATCAAAGTTGAACATCAGAGGCTTGCAAGATTATTGCAACCCTTAGACATTCCATAGTGGAAATGGGAAGACATCACAATGGACTTTGTGGTGGGATTGCCTAAGACAGTGGGTCACCATGATTCAGTATGGTTGATTGTAGATAGATATACTAAATCAACTCACTTTCTACCAGTGAGAATGACTTATACCGTTGACCAGTATGCAGATCTCTATGTAAAAGAGATAGTACGTCTTCATGGAGCTCCAAGGTCGATCGTGTCAGATCGAGACCCCACTTTTACTTCCAAGTTCTGGGGAAGTTTGCAGAAGGCAATGGGCACGAAACTGAAGTTTAGTACACCGTATCATCCTCAGACCGATGGTCAGTCTGAGAGGACTATCCAGATACTGGAGGACATGTTGAGAGCATGTGTACTGGATTTTGAGGGGTCTTGGAGTAAATATTTACCCCTGATAGACTTTTCCTACAACAACAGCTATCAGGCAACCATAGGAGTGGCTCCTTATGCGATGTTGTATGGTAGGAAGTGCGGATCACCTATTCACTGGGATGAGTTGGGTGAGCGTAGATACTTGGGTCCTGAGGCAGTTCAGAGGACCAATGAAGCTATTGAAAAGATCAGAGCTCGGATGCTCGCATTGTAGAGTAGACAGAGAAGTTATGTGAATCTGAAGCGTAGGAATGTGGAGTTCTAGGTGGGAGACTATGTCTTCCTTAGAGTCTCGCCACTCAAGGGGGTGAGAAGATTTGGCAAGATGGGCAAGCTGAGCCCTAGGTTCGTAGGACCATTTGAGATTCTGGAAAGGATCGGTGAGGTGGCCTATAGGTTGGCATTACCACCGGCGTTGTCGGCCATGCACAGTGTGTTTCATATTTTGATGCTGCAGAAGTATGTTTTTTTATGAAACTCGCGTATTGAGTTACGAAGATCTGGAGTTGCAGACAGATTTATCCTTTGAGGAGCAGCCAATCCAGATATTAGACAAGAAGGACAAGGTCCTAAGGAGACAAGGTCCTAAGGAATAAAGTTATACCCTTAGTGAAGGTATTATGGAGGAACAGCAAGGTCGAGGAGGCGACCTGGGAGTTGGAATCAATCATGTGGGACCAGTATCCCGATCTATTCAGGTAAAATTTCGAAGGCGAAATTAGTATAAGGAGGGGATAGTTGTAACATCCCAAATTTCCTAATGTGGCTTAGTGCCTGGATTAGGGGGCCAGGAGGCAATAAATGTGTTATTATGTGAATTGTATCATAATATAATTATGCTTGCATGTTAGAAATATTTAATATGTGTATGTGGCTCGTTTCTTATAAGAAGGGTATTTTAGTAATTTGACCCATTCAGGGTATAAATACAAATATGTGTCTGCGTGATTGAGACCACATTATTATGTGGATATATTTGGGTTATTCAACATGAGGCGATCCTGATGAGCAAGTTAGCGAAAAAGTCACAACGAGGTTTAATACCGGGCTTGCGGTGAGCTTAGGGGCATTTTTAGTAATTTAGAACATTACCGGGAATTAGCGGGTAATGGAAATTATTTGGTAATCATGTGAGAATATTGGAAGTAACGGGAATTATAGGACATAAATTGTGAATAGCGAGGTGTGAGTCAAAGGACAAAATTTCCCTTGTGAGCACATGATGAATAGGCTAAGGCAAGGGGCAATTTAGTCATTTCTGTCCAAGTATAGGAATTGGAGGGTTGGGAACATATCAGAAGGTTTAGGAAAATCAAAAGGGATTCTCAGTAGCTCACTCATTTTCTCTCCCTCGTTTTCTCTCTATCTCTTGAAGTTTTGGAAGAAGTTTGGGGAAATTGAAGAACAAAGCTTAGGAAATTGAGGTGTTGAGCTTTAGGAATTAGGAGAATAGCTCAAGGGAAGCATCATATCAGAGGTAAGGTCTTAAATTCAAAATTCAATTATGATGTTTCTGTGGTTTTGATTGAAGTTTAAAGTTTTGCATGTTTGATGGTTGGGGAGTGAATTTTGGGTTATTGATGGGTTTTTAATCTAGTATTTAGCTGGATTTGGTTGCTGGAAAGAAGTTATATTGGTTTTAGGGATTTAATTGGAAGATTGGGGTGTAATTAGATTGTTTCTAGTTGGGTTCGGCTAAGGAAAAAACCTATAAATTCTGGGTTCGAAGGGCGGGGCCGCGGCCTTGTTCTTAGTGTGTCGCAGCCCTATGGAGCAAGAAGGAGCCAGGAGGGCTCGGAGGCAAAGGCGGGCCGCGATGCCTCAAGGGAGCGTGTTTTGTTTTCTAGGGAGGTCGAGCCTCTATTTTAGACGCGGGCCGCGGCATGGTCCTTAGGGCCGCGACCCTTAAGGGGAATTTTGGCCGTAATGAGGTTTTTAGGTCGGGAACTTAACCTTTTGGGCTTGGGGTCGATTCTACTTCCTTGTTTAGTGGAATTCGACGTCCCAGAGGCTAGGATTTGGTCTGGAAACTTTTATTCTCCCGTTGTTGATGGAATTCCTTATTATGGTTGCGACTAGGTCTACGCTAAGGGCTTGAATTAGGGATCGTACTCAAAGGGCGTCGCTAGTAACTTGCATTCGGATCGAAGGTAAGAAAACTGCACCCAGTATGTGAGTGTGTGATTAGGGCTTAGTTCAATGGGCAAATATAAACATGATTAAGGCTTTGTCCCTGTTAATGAACATGATTATAATTATTTTTGTGAATATCTGATTAAGTACACTGGAATACGCATAATTATGATTATGCCTATGACTGCTGTTTGAATGTATTATAATGCATTGTAATTGTTGATATGTATGTTATGTGAGAAATGTGATTGTCTGTTGTGACTGGGAAGCTCGGTTTATAAACCAGAGGGTTATTAGGATGTTAAATGGGGACCCGCTTATTAGTCAAGGGCATATTGGACTTCGAAAGACTCGTCTTATAAGTCGAGGGTCCTAAAGCTTCGACTCAAGTCGGGGGCATGTGAGGCTTGACTTATAAGTCAAGAACTTAAAGGACTCAGTTTATAAGCTAAGATTGGCATTATGCACGTGGAGTGCGGGCCACCATGGCTGGGCCACCCTGGGAGAGCAACATGCACTTGACTGGCTCGGATGCCAGCAAACCGAAAGGAAGTGCAACACGCACTTGCATGACCCCATGGTTGCCGATTTGTATAATGACTTCACCAGATTCAGTTATTACTATTTGATAGATGTATTACTCTGTGAACTATTTAATATGTTTTCTTGCTGAGTCTTCTGGCTCACAGGTGCTTTGTGGTGCAGGTAAAGGTAAGGAGAAGCTCAACCAGCCATGAGTTAGAGGGCGATAGCAGTGACATGTACATATGCAGTCCGCTCGACCACCACGGCCGATATGCTCAAGGAAACTAGGGTTAAACCCAACTTTTTTCGCCTAGGTCGGCTTGTTATGTAACTTGAATGTTGTAACCAGCTTTTAAATTGATGTTTTTGGGATCCCGTGTAAAGAACATGCTTTTAATTTAATGAAAATGCTTATGAGTTTACCAAAATTTTTAATACCTAAACCTTTAGTGGTTTAATCACACGTTTAGTCCAAATGACTTGTTTAGCAAGTCCAGCACTGGTTTTAAATACACTTGGTGACGGACCCTAATTAGCAGGGCGTTACATTACACCACCACAAAAATAATAATCTACACACAATTATCCTTGGTAGAGTCCAATAAAATATTAGGATAGAATGATGCTTACCCTAGTTGTAAAACAAACTCTTAGCTCTTATTGCAAGCTTCAAACCCTAGGTAGAATCACCACTTGAATCCTATGTTGATGAGAATCAAAACCAAAGCTTATACATAAGATGTATCATTGTCCAAATTCTCCATTTCCTAGTAATTGATGGATAGTTGAGACTTTCTCTAGTAGGGCTGGGAATTGGGATTGAACAAGCTTTGAAATTCACAAAGACAAGCACTTTCTTTATGAATTTCTTAGAGAAAACTTATGATCTTGAGAGCTGGAGAGAGAGGTTAGAGAGACATTTGAAAGAGTGATCAAGTCTATCAAAACTCTAAGAGGACCCTTTTATAGTGTAGGCACATTCATTAAGTTCAACCAATAATATTAGAGATACCCTAGGGTTATAGGTAATGCATTGCCATCAAGGTGGCAATGCAATGCCACCTAGCCAGGTAAAACTTCTCAAAATTGACCTTAAACACATCCAAATGCTTCCAAACTTTCTGGGCATCCTTAGATACCTCAATGTATCACTTTGGACCAAAAAATACAATTTTTAAATGCCTACAACAAAAACTCAAATTTCACATCTTCACTACGTGAAACCATTTAGTGTTTTACACCTAACTTGTGTAAGAACACTTGAACTTTGTATTTTAACCCATCCTAACATTTATTGTAGGTCTTTCTAAACCTACATTCCTTGGATAAGTGGCCTCATTTACCATACACAAAACAAGGTCCCTTAGGACTTTTGAATTGTCCATCATTCCTCTTAGAACCTATAGGGTTTTCTCTTTTGCTTTGAGGCTTCTTGTGACCTTTACCCTTGGGGTGAGTAGGCTTATCTATAGCATTGTCCTTGGAGGTCCCTCCATTGGACTCATCCACACATTTTTCACTAGAACGAGACTCATCCTCAATCATTAAATGTTTGAGAATCTCTTACAAATAAATTTTATCATTTTTATGGAGGATTTTCTTCCTATAGTCTCTCCACGATAGAGGTAATTTGGCTATGATTACACCCACTAGGAAATTTTTTGGCAATGTTATTTTAATATTAGATAACTTGTTCACAATAAATTGGAGCCCATGAATATGGGAGAGAAGGGATTTGTCATCAAAGAATTTAAATACCATATATTGAGTGATAAGGAATTTCTTAGCACATTCACTCTCCTCTTTATGATTGTTTTTTATTGCCTCCCAAATATCCTTTGCATAAGTGGTGTTGGTGTAAATATCATATAAGCAATCCGAGAGAGCATTAAGAATATGGCCACGACATTTAGTTCTTCTTCTTCCCTTTTCTTCTTTTGTTTGACCACATTTTGAGAATCACCCTCCTTTGGTGGATCTAAGACCTTCAAATCTTTATCCAAATTGTATGAGACCTTCAAGGTAGTGAGAATGAATTTGATCTTATCTTGCCAACAAATGAAATTTTACCCATTAAAGCGATGTAGACGAACAAAATCTTGTGACATTGTAACGCCCTGGATAGCCAAGACCGTTACACCGTGTGTTTATTAAGTGCCAGACTTGCTAATCAAGTCATTTAATTAAAGTCGTGTTGCAGAAGCTACAAAGGTACTAGGGTTAAAAGCGTTTTGGTCTCAAAAGCCACACTTTTCATTAAGAAACATTATCTGATTACACGGGATCCCAGAAATACAAGTTTAAAGATTGTTTATAAAAGTTGCAAGACTCAGATACAATAACCAGCCATACTAAGGCAAAACAAGCAGTTAGGTAGTCCCTGTCCTGGTCCACTCCTCGATCGTGGTGATCGAACAGCTGGCTATGTACATTTCACCTCGGAGCTCTCCACCTCAGGCTTGGTCCAGCTTGCCCTTGCCTTTACTTGCACAACGTAGCACCCGTGAGCCAAGGCCCAGCAAGAAAACACAACAACAACAGAGCATAAGCATTTAACACTCAAGTCAATATCTCACATTGCATCATATAGCCTCAGTCAAATAACCACTCAATATAGTCAAGTATTCCACATGTTAAGCATATCAATTCATAACATGCACAGTTTATAACGATAACCAGGGCTAGCGCCACAGGCTGCTCCCTCTGTTATCCCAGTGTTCATGGCTCCCAGTGGCTGAATCGCGCTCTGTGCGCTAATAGTAAGTACGACACTCTTAGGCCGCTTTTGCATGTCCCATGGCGTAATACCAACATTGACACGATACAATTCTCGGGAGCACTTAGTCCCATCACATACATGTAACCGGGTGCAGTTTTCTTACCTTTCAGTTCAATAGCTTTGATCCCTCGACACCTTGAGCACGATCCCCCTCGATCCCTAGTGCTCACCTAAACACAATCATGGCCAAAGTCATCATCAACCCTCAAGTTCAAAACCTAGTCCCGGGGCCAATCCCGAGCCCCCGGGAAGTCCTAGTTCCACCAAACAAGGTGGTGGGACTAAACCCCAAACCTTAGGTCAAAAACCCTTGTAAATAACCCTAAAATCCCCTTCAGAAGGCAGGGTAACGCTACAGCGCTCTTGGGAGGGCGCTACAGACAGAAGCCAAATTCCCCTCAGCACTATGGCCTAGCGCTACAGCGCCCAAAGGCTAGCGCTGTAGCGCTAGTCACAGACAGCCCAGCACCAAAATTTCTCTTCTGCGATTTCTTCGAACCAACCTCAACCAAACCTCTTCAAACTCTTACCCAAACTCAAAAACAACCTCATAACCACACTCCACTCATCCCAAGCACCCCAAACATCTAAAACCTAAGCACATGCATCCACAAACTCAGAATTCACCATAGCCACTTCTAAACTCTAAAACTCAGTAAAAACCTGCTGAACATCAAAGTTTAGAGTTTAGACCTTATAGCTATGATAGAATTTTGACCACAAGCTGCTTCTAGACCCCTTTGGCTTGCTCCTCCTCAGCCTCAAGTCTGAATTCCCTAAGGTTCCACCCAATTTCAACTTAAGTACCACAACTCAAAAAACCAGAAACTGAAACTGAAGAATTCTAAGTCTTACCTCAAGTATTGATGGACCCTTGCTAAACCTCTGTCAATTCCTCAGTCTTAGGTTAGGATCCTTGATGCCTAGTTAATCCCAGCTCTCCTCTGAGCTTTACTCCAGAAATCCTCAGGAAACAAGTGAAGGAAGCACAAACCGACCTAGAGAATTCTCTCTGTTTTCTCTCCTTTCTTTTCCTTTCCTTTTCTTTCTTTTTCCAAACTTCTGTAATATTCTACAAATCCCACTAACATAAAGCCCCAGTAATACCCATCCTTAAAAGACAAATGACCATTATGCCCTCCCTATTAATTATAATCCTTTAGTCCACTTAAGGGCATTTTAGTCATTTTACCCAATTCCCGCTAATTCCTCGAGTGTCTCTAATATTTCCCACTTAATTCCCGATACCTAATTAATCGCCAATAATATTCCCCAACGTCAAAATAAACTCCAATATATCCGCTAATTTCTCATTTATACCCCTGAGCTCACCCCGAGCCGGGTATAAATCCCCGCTATGACGTTTCCGCTACTTTGCCCACTAGGATCGTCTCGAGTCACAGATCACAGATATATCCACATAATAATGTGGTCTCGACAATTATCACATATATCAAAGCAGTTATGCCCATAACGGCCAAAATTGCGATTATGCCCTTCTAACCTAATCAAGGCCTACATGCATACTAACACACATAGTCATGCATCTCAAATACTCAAGTAATCATATAACATGTTTTAAATCATAATCATGCACCTAAATCATTAAAACCACACATAATTCCCATTATGCCCTCCAGGCACACTAATCAAGGCCCTTAAGCCTTATTAGTGAATTTGGGTCGTTACAGACATACACTTGAGAGCAAAGATAGAGGAATTTTCTTCCATGATGGATTTAGATCTCAAAATCAAGAAAATGGAGAATTAGAATGTTGGGAAAGTGAGTAGTCACCACCCTAATTTTACAACTCTAAACAGTAAGTACGATTAAAATATCAAAAGTAATAACACAAGAGAAGATGGGAAACTCAAAAATGAAATAAAAACCTCCTATCTTAGAGATATTGAAATCCTTGCAACAAAGCTTGCCACGGCGAGAATCGTTATTGTAATTCTCTATTCCAAGTCTTTCCCAAGTTTCTTGAAGCTTCTATAGTAATGAAATGAGAATTGGGATTTGACGAGCCTTAAAAATCACACAAGTCAAGCAATTCTTTGTGATTTTCTTGGAGAGATATTATGTTCTTGATAGCTGGAGAGAGAATTGAGAAGTGTGATCAAGGCCTCTCAACTCTAATTGACCTATTTTATAGTGTAAGCATCGTCATTAACTTTAATCAATAGGATTAGAGCTTTTGGGTTTTAAATTTGGAGACAAAAATATTTTTGACACATTAGAAATAGGCGACATGTTGCTAGTCACCAGAGACATATCGCCTATTGCTTTTTGGGTGTTATGTGTGTTTTATGCATGGGATAGGCGACATGTCGACTAATGACTTGTGACATATTGCCTAACATCTAGTTAAGTTGCTCAAAATTGACCTTAGACAATTCCAATTGCTCCCAAACTTTTAGTGCATGCTTAGATGCCTCGTTGTATCACTTTAGACCCACAAAGAGAATTTTTAATGCCTACAACTCAAACTCAAATTTCACACCTCCATTATGTGAAATTGTTAAGGATTTTACACTAACTTGTGTAAACCCGTTTAGGCTTTGTGTTTAACCAATCCTAACAGTTGTATCTTGGCAATCCTCAAAACAGACTACAATAGCTAGATCCATAATGGAATTTGAATGTATCGCATTGGATAAATGTGGGAAGGAAGCAGAATGGCTACACCATTTTCTAGAGGACATTCCAAGATGGTCAAAACCTGTGCCTACAATATGCATACATTGTGATAATCAAGCTGCAATTAGCCAACAAAGTAATATGTATAATGTTAAGTCAAGACATATTCGTCGAAGACACAATACCGTTAGAAAACTAATCTCTACTGGAATTATCTCTATTGACTACGTGAGGTCAAAAGATAATATTGTGGTCCACTAACCAAAGGGTTAAATAGAGAGTTAGTTGATAAATCATCGAGGGGAATGCGACTAAAGCCCATGAATAAATAGGGATAATACAATGGATACCTAACCTAGTTGACTAGAGATCCCAAGATCTAGGTTCAAAATGGACCACTAAATTGTAAAGACTGTACTGGATCACTGAGGGAATTTTTTCCAAGTCCAATTCCTATGATGAAACAATTATGCCCGTAAGGAGAAAGGTTAAGCTAAGATTTTAATGATTCTTATGCGTCAGAAATCTATCGGAGCAGAGTAATGCGAGACACTCTTAATTAAGAAATCACATATGTGAGAGTGAAGAGGGAACACTCCAATTTTTTACAAGATCAGCCATATGTTCATGGACAATAAACATAACAGTGAGAACTGAAATGTGTCAGGAAGATTCATGTGTGGAATATGTCATCGTTTACACCAATGGATAAATAGTTCAAGGACATCACGTTTACTATTTAGTTTGTGAAATAAACATATTTTCACAAAGGGAAGATTCAAAGGGTAACACCTACCTATCCTATGCAGGTTTCAACCATTAAGTCTATCACCAAAATCATCGTATCGTGTTGTGTCGAGTTGTTACTTGCCAATTTCATTTATGTGGGGAGTTGTTGGAAAAAATAGTGTGCAACACTATTTTAAAGTAACATTTTGAGGCATGATTTTTATTCAGACTCACTTGTTGTTAGTGAGATGTCTTTGGACATTTGTGTTCTCCTCCCTGAGTACATAAAAAATCAAGTATTAATATGATCAAAATGGTTATGTGGTGAATGAGAAGGTTTCACCTAAAGTAGCAAAATGATTAGGAAAAATAATGGGATTTGTGTTAGTCCCACATGGAAATTTGAGTATCCTTTCAAAGGGGTATATAGAATTTCATATCCTTAACTCTGTAAGTTGATAAGCAATGAGGCTCTCTTGTGCGAGCGTAGGGGGTGCAAATCATCATGGGTGGAGCAAAAACGCATGCGACTTATGTGCGCTCGCATGTCCTGTGGGCACGAATGCCGACCCATAAAGTCCGATCAGCATTGGGCTTATTTTGTAACCCATAATTTATTTTTTCTTAAAATTCAACCAAAATATTCTAGAATACGCTAGAAACGAATCTGGAAGATTTCATCTTGCCATACACGAAAATTGCATTAAATTAAATTGATTTTGGGCAGTTACCCGAAATTGATTTTGTGTGGAGTTACCCAATTTTGTATGCTTGAATTTATTTTTTCTTAAAACTTCAACCAAAATATTCTAGAACACACTAGAAATGAACCTAGAAGATTTCATCTTGCCATACACGAAAATTGCATTAAATTAAATTGATTTTGGGCAGTTACCCAAAAATTGATTTTGTGTGTAGTTACCCAATTTCATATGCTTGATTCTCAAGCACTTGGTTCCCCTTGAATGCTATAAAAAGAGGGCTTCACCTCAATGTTCAACACACCAATTTCAAAAATCACCATATCAATTTTCAAAATTTTCTCTTCCTCTCTCTATTCTAAGTTCTCTTCCTTTGTGTTCTTGGTTGAAAGCTCTTCTTGAGTTCATACCATCCGGTGTCGAAGCTCTCTTAGTCCTCAGTCAAATTATTGCAATGCTCTTAGACATTAGTCAGTTTTTGGAAGTACAAGCATGGTTGTTAGTTGCTGCTCATAGACCGTTTATCATGCGAGACAAATCCCGTAGTAATCTTCTAGCATCCGGTGAAGAGGCGTAATTATTTTAAGGAGGTAGTGTGGTACACTAGACGCTATTTGACACTAAAGCGGTATTTCTAATATATGATTTATTTTATTTCAATTATTGATATAATTGTACTCTCTTTTCGTCTCCACTTCTCACAATATATGTTCATGTTAATTGTTATTTTTAATATCACATCCTTATTATCCAACAATAATAATGTACTTACATATTGTGAGGTCAATGTACAAGTCATGACCAAGGGTTGCTAGACACGTCACGAGGTCAATGGGTACCTTGTGACTACAAGTTGTTAGAGGAACGTAGCGAAGTTAATGAACACACTTTACGAGCTTTTAGGCACATCGTGAGGTAAATGAGCACCTTGCAAGTTGCAACTAGAGGCGAACCGAAGTCACCCATGTCCAAGCCTCCCCAACCCCACCCTCATCTTTTTTAACTTAATTTGTAGTATTATTTGTATATATTTTAGTTCATTTTTAACAATTTTTTTATGTAATTATGCCCTATACATTTTTGTCTATTTTTAATACAATTATTTAAATTTTACCGACATTAAAAAGAAATTCTAGGTTCAGCCCCAATTGCAACGGCCTCATAAGATCAATGGACACATTGCCACCATGATCTTTTAGGCACGTGTTGTTTGCGAGTGGGTGAAGATTATATTTAGATCATTCCTGCGCTATCACTTATTAGTCCCTCAATTATCTCCTCGATTACATACATATTAGGTTACACACTAATTCTAAATTATGCATTTAAAGACACAAAAGAATGTGTGATTCAATAATTCACAATATTCTCACTCATATTCTCAAAAAGAAAATAAAACAAACAATTTTAGTCATTTGCTATTGGCGTCTTAGGTACTCAGAATAATGCATCTATAAATGCTTTTTTTTCGTAATTATATCTGTGTTCAATAAATGTGTTAGGTGCTGGTCTGTAAGAAAATATTTTCTTTTGTTTTTATAAATCAAAGAAAATAATAATTATAATGAAAAGTAGGAAACAAAATACCAGGTCCTTGGCTGGTCACAGCAGAAAAAGTTGGATTCCTCACTCAGAGAGAAAGCATTAATTAATTGAAACCGAACTACACGCTGATCAGTTTGAGCGTTTGATGATTGTCACAGTGTTGTTTTTATTAAATTTATATATTTGGTATGGAGTTTAGACTCTTATTCATATGGGGTTATTTATTATGTCTTCTATTACATTTAAAATTTAGTTACATTGATTTTGAGTAAATTGTTTTAATGGTTTTAGCTCAAATTTAAATTTTATTTTAATGTATTTATTATTTCATATCCAAGTACAAAAATTATTATTTTTTAATTCATATCTGACTTAACACTTAATAGAATTATTGATGTTAAACTGATAATATAGGGGCTTTTATTATTATGATAGACATGGATTTAGATACAATTTTTATACAGAGAATTTGAATCTATTCATTTATACTTGTAGTGTTTCTAATGTAAAATATAATTTATTTTTTTAATACACACAGAAACTCGATGCTCCAATCACGAATTCGTTATCAATGCAATTTCCCGAAACCATATAATGGTAATTGAAACAGTCAATGATATTGACATAATGGCACAATGTTTACCAAGGCATGACTTCTTTTTCTCATTTTTTGCCGTTTATTTTGTTGCTAATCATGACCACTGACATAGATTTGATTGGAATTGCTACCTTAGAATATACAAACATGCAAGTTTCACCATCTCAATGGTTCACTTACGGGTTGCTTAACCTTATTGTACATGCATTACATAACAAATAGAAATCTATAAGCCCTTGGCAATGGCATCATTTACAGCCGAAGTATTATTTGCGTGTGAATCCAATCTGAATTTCATTGTTTACAAGTCTTCGAGTTCAAACCTAAATAATAAGGTACAAGCATCCAACCTTCCTGGTAACATATTTTAGTTACTTAACTAGATAATTTGAAAGGAAGACATTTGTCACCCCAATTAAAACAAATTTTGTGATATTCTCTTTGAATATAGTTTATTGAGATAAGTAGTAGATGTGTCACTCTATTCCCAAATACCTAATCAAAACCCACAATTTAAAAACAATGTTGGTACACTGAATCAAAATAATAAATAAACAAAGTCATTGTTGGTAGCTTTTGTACACGTGAACCAGCTGATCTCATTTTGACACATTAGGATTAACCTTTTTGTGACAAAAGATAATGAGTTGAATTAGATCAGTCCATTTAGATCTCTTTTAACAACAATTATCTATAACAAATTGTGATCTTATTATTATAAACGTAAGATGACAACACTTTGAACATTGGTTTTTTTTTCTCTTAACAAGCAGTAACTTTATATGATAATCAATGATAACTACCACTACTTGTCAATATCCAAAAAGAAATTGTTAGTTTATTTTCTTTTCAACATACAGCCAGAGTTAGGTGCAATTATTGTAACACATCGAATGAAAGTTTTAACAGTCAGTCATGGTAACAAGGGAGAGAAAAAAAGGAAAACATAAAACAAAAACAAAAATGTCCAAAAGAAAGCTAATTGTGTCATCGCCCATTGCCCAATCAAACCGCAAAAGCACTTATCTTTATGCCAAAATATCAGACAGTACTGTCATACCATATTGCTTGATCATTATCTGATTTAGACTAGCCATGTTTAAACACAAGCAGGGTCAGGGTTAGGTGTGAAGAGATTGAACCTTTTCTTACAATAAAATTTTTCATTGTAATGTGATTGTTACTAAAATGATTTTCATAAGGGAAATTTTTCTTTTTATACATACTAATATCTACAATTACAAAAAAAATCTTAACACTATTAACTTTTTCAAATTGATGCGAAACTTTTCCCTCATACCCAAAAAACCCTTCTCATTTTTCTACACCCAAAAAATTCAACCTCTCACTTCTCTCTGTATACACTCTCGGTTTCTCTCTCTCATTCTCACAAAAATCTCAAAAAAATCGTCGAACCGCCACCTTCTCCCATTTATCCGTCGATCCCGAGACCCACGGCGAACTCCCATTTCTCTGCCGCACCCGAGACCCACGGCGCATATTTCCTTCAAAGTTTCAAAAACAAAGGTAAAATCTTGAACCCAAGTCCATATTTGCTTTATATTGTTGTTGAATATGTGATTTGTGGAATGGGTTCATCGATTTTGTGGGAAATTTTTTCTGGGTTTGAACCAGTGGCTCGATAGGTTCGATAGAAGTGTTGGAAAAAGCTTATACAGGATCTTTATTTATTTTCATGTATATCTAATATTAAACAAATTAATACGAGATTGTCTAAAACATGTTTCTAGAATTGAATTCAAGAGAAACAAATAATAGAATACTTACAGTATACGCAGCGGAATTAAAGAGTCATTCCTTCAGTTTCTCTAACTCTTGTATCCTTTCTGTCGCAGAGTATTATCAAGAAACTGAACCGATCTTCTATTTTCTTCACGATCTTCCAATGTATCCTTAGAAACACCTAGACTAGTGTGGGCAATTCTCAACACATGAGATAGATATAGAGAGAATAAGAGAAAATAACAAAGAGGCTTAGAAAATGACTTGTGTTTAGAGAGAATCTAAAACTATCAGAAAATCTGACTTGAGACTTATCAAACTTCTCAGAAATCTTAACTGATGACTTCTCTATAAGCACTTCTTTTATAGACTCAATTAGACCATTTAATTTAATTAAAAAAATCAATAAAATAATAGCTATTTTGAAGCCCTAGGTCGAAATTATCATGGGCTATAGGCCCGTGAAATTTCTCATTTGATTATAAGCCCATTGGACTTAAAATCAAGGCCTGTATTATTTTATATTGATTTAATTAATTAAATAATTATTTAAATCATTTATCAAATTAATTATTTATAATTTGAACCTTGATTTAAACTTATTTATTAATTTAGATACCAATTTATCTTAATTAATAAATTTTCCATAATTTCTCTTTTCTTCTCAAAATTACACAACTCTATGAAACTATCCAAAATTGACCTGGTCAACTTTGATAATTCTAATTGATGATTAAATCAATTAATTGAGACTATCTAGATGATTTTATCCAAGGTACAATGGGGACCATGGGCCTATGAAATCAAGCTCCAATAAGTTATCATAAATCTAACAAATAAATTTACTAACTTATTAATTCCTCGTGACTCCACTATAGACTTGGAATTGCACTCTTGAATTCATAGAACGCTCTATAACAAATATAGATACGCTATTAATTATCCATTGTTACAACCACAATTGTCACTCAATCCTCTATAGACGGTCTACAATGAGATAGGACTAAAATACCGTTTTACCCCTCATTGTATTTTATCCTTAAAACACTTAGTTCCTTGTAAATGATATTTCAGTAAACTAATTTAATTACTGAAATGAGATCTCTATCATTTAACACCTTGAACCAAACTAAAAGGAAACCATCGTTTCACTTCTTCATCAGAAGCTATAGATGTTCATATCTATGATTAACACTCCCACTCAATTATACTACCGAGTTCCCAAGATGTAAGTATGGGCTAGTCCGTAGGGTAAGCTGGTAACGAACAAGTTAAAGAACTCAAATAATACAATCAGTTAGAATACTAACCATTCAGAATTGAGATTGAATTGACCTATGGTCAACTATATGATATGACTAGAATAGATAATAACGGTATGTTTACTTATCTTATCAACTGTCAATATCGGTCCTGTCCGATGTAACAAATACATCTGATCTTATCTACTTTGCTAATGTTCTGGAAAGAACATAACACTGTAATGTGTAAGTAGATCATATCGTAGATTGGCAAGTCAGTGTAAATCCGGTGCACTGACTAATCTTAGGACTAACTTATTTTGAACATATAATCATATTTATATTCCACTGTGATTACGTCACTATAAATAAGATTAGCTATATGCTCGGGATTTAATAGAATTTTATATTAAACAAATAATCATGAAAATAAAACATGTGAGCAAAGTGATTGACCAAGTCAAAAAATGATTTCTATTCTTTTATTGATAATAAAATGAGATTACAAAGAATTTGGGTTTTAATTAGGGCATAAAACCCCAACAAGAAGCTCGATTGATCTATGGTAATATATGAAACTAGCTCGATAGGCTCGATTATGGTTCGATAGTAAGCTCGATAGGGTAGTTTGAATGGTTCGATGGTGGATCGATAAAAGCTCGACGGATATGTGGTATTGGATAAATAGTGCTCAATAGGTTCGATAATGGTTCGATAGTAGGCTCCATGGATCTGTGGTATTACATTAAAAGGGTTCGGTAGGCTCGATTATGGTTCGATAGTAGGCTCGATAAGGTAGGTTGAATGGTTCGATGGTGGATCGATAAGAGCTCAATGGATCTGTGGTATTAGATAAAAAGGGCTCGATAGGTTCGATAATGGTTTGATAGTAGGCTCGATGGATCTGTGGTATTAGATTACAAGGGTTCGATAGGTTCGATAATGGTTCGATATTAGACTTGATTGTAGCTCGATGTTTATTTATGTAGACAGATTTTGCTTAGTTCGATAGGCTCGACACTGGCTCGATAGTCTCTATAGATTTAGGTTGTTGATATTTCTCGATAAGCTCGACAGTTTCTCGATAGTTGCTCGATATGGTATGTTGCAGCTCGATAGAGCTCGATGACAACTTATTTCAATTTTTTGATGAATTTTTTTTGAATTTTTTTATTATGTTTAACATTTTGTTTTCTTACCAATTTTTTTTTCATGTGTTGTTGCAGATGCCTAAGTTGCTTGTTCCGTTCAGTGACCACTTTCCTGGTCGAGTGACATATCGGGGTAGTAGCACTTTAAATCACATTAAGACTAGGTTTATGGAGCTCGGGCCGCTTGAAAGGGCTAAGGAAGCTAACATACATATTATCGAGTTTACATCAAGCTTAACATAACTTTTAAGAAAAATCAAATAAAAAATAAGGGAAAACAAGCTAGGTTATTAATACAACAAGTCCAAATGAGAAAAAAGAGCTTATAGCCTAGCTTTGCATGTAGCCTTGTTGTGGTCAAGAGCACCACACATGCTACACTTGCGCTCTTTGCGAATGATTTCGCCACTCGATGGGTAGCGGTTTGTCTTCCTTCTTCCCACCTTATTCTTCTTCGGTCGACCAACTGGTTGTTTTTCAACGGGAATCCCAACTTGCATTTTCTCTATGTTCTCGAGAACTTCCCAATCATCCTCGTTGGCAGTTGGATAAATTGTTTCTTTGTAAGACTCCCTCCACTTCTCAGTAGTGTAATATGGTGAACATAGTGAGTAAATGTTGACACCACGCAAGATGGCCACAGCCACACCATGAACACAAGGATAACTCATTATTTGAAATTGGCCACAGGAACATGATTTGGTCATCAAATTCACCTCACCATCACCTTTCTGGGTCTACCACATGAAATTCAAATTGTCCAAGAGGATGGACTTTCAAGTTCCTTGCATCATCCGCAATGCCTAGTACATCTTTCTCATATATTATTGCTAATTTGGATGTGCACTTCTCTACCTCCTCACAACGTGCAGCAAACCATGACTGAATTGGAAAACGAATGAACTCCACAAAAGTAGTGACTAGGAAGGTTCTTGCGTCTCTGGTTTTGTTGTTGAAACTTTCAGCGTAGTTGCTTGTCATTACATTATATCGATTCCCAGGAAAGTAAGCACAAGTCCACTTATCGAAGCCAATACCCTCGAGATATTGAGCTATGACAGGATCCATTTGCTTTATATTGTTGAAGAATCTGTGAAATTTTGACTTCTGAAATGCATATGCCACATTCCACATCTCCTTGTGACAATGATCAGTCTTGAACTTAGCGATTACATTCATACTTATGTGATGGTAGCATGCGTCGTGGTAGGCATCAGGGAAGACCAACTCAAGAGCATAAATAATGCCGGCATGCCTGTCTGATACAAAAGATAGATTATCAACAACTCCAATGACTTCCTTCAATTTCATCATGAAATACTTCCAAGAAGCATGATTCTCACTATCAACAATCGCAAACGCAATTGGATAAATGTGGTTATTCGCATCCAATGCGACAACACACAACATGTGGCCACCGTAGCTTGACTTCAAGAAAGTGTCATCCACACATATAACAGGACGACATGATGTAAATCCCCTTCTACAAACTCCGAGTGGGAAGAAACAGTAAAGAAAGCGACTGTCATTTGTGACAAAATCAGTTATTGTACCTAGATTCTTTTGTTGCAGCATGTACAAGTAAGAAGGTAACTTGGAGTACGATTCTCCAGGTGTCCCCCTAGCATAACCGAGTGCCTTCTCTCTGCATCTCCAAGCCTTCATATAACTCATATCGATCCCAAAATTATTCTTCATATCCTCTTTTATGTTGTTTGGTGTGTAGCTAGTGCCATCAATAGCATATTTGTTCTTGATAAGGTGCCCAATGACAGAAGGTGCTGCTTGATGGTGGTCTTTTTGTCGCAATTCTAGTGAGCAAGTATGTACACTATTAAAAACAGTGATCTCAAACATCTCCGATCGCGCTACTTTTTTCCCTCTTATTCTCCAACCACAATCAGGATCCTTGCAGGTGATATACAACACATCAGTACCAGACTTCTTAACCATAAACTCAAAATTATTCTTCATTGCGAAGAGAGCCTGTAACGCCCTACTTCCTTAGAGCCGTTACTAAGTGATTTTTAAGACAAAACAGTGTGCAATGAACTCGCTAACCGAGGTTTTGAGACAAAAGTGTGACTAATTAAAATTTAAGGCTGTAATCTTAGAAAATGCGTCGTTTCATTTAAAACTGCTAGTATTAAACATTTGAGATCCCAAAATAAGGTTTGAAAACTATTTACATCTTGAAATAAGTTTACAGTTGATAAATCATAAAATCATAGATTATTACAGCCATTTTCAAATAAACCCCCAACCAAAGCAGTCGGGCAGGCCAAACATGTACGCGTCGCTTCACGCTCTCCGTACTCATGGTTGGTTGACTCAGCCATTGCCCTTACCTGCAACACAGAGCACCCGTGAGCCGAAGCCCAGCAAGAAAACTCATGCTGAACATAACATATGCAAATAATAATATCACTGGCATAATTCACTGATAAATAGGAAAACCATCATAATAAACAAGTACGGCCGTGCCGCCCCCGAGGCCTTACCAAAGCCTGAGGTTTCGGTTCTCACTGCGAGGATAACTCATGTATCCCTTGGGTCCCACCCTGAATATAAGCATCCCATGTCCTGTGTGTTACTTTCGGCCCCACGGCCGTACCCGGCCTACGCCGCACTCGGCCCTTGCCGTTCATTTCATCATAATCACACATAGCATAAATCAAGCAACATTCAAACAAATGCTAATTCAATTAAATCTTCACCCTAACATGTAATGCAGTATAGGGCCACGCCCGGCAATCATCTCATCATGCAACATGCAATATAGGGTCGTGCCCCGCAGTCACACTATGGGCCCATGCCCCATCCTACGGGTGTTATAGTTTTCTTACCTAACAATTCGATAGTTAAAATCACCTGACTCCTTGAGCACGATCCCACTCGAGCCTTAGCGCACACCTAGGCACAAACATAGGTCAAAGTCAACATCGAACCCCAAGTCTGAAAACCTAGCCTCGGGACCAATCCCGAGCCCCCCGGGAAGTCCTAGATCCACAAAACAAGGTGGCGGAGTCGAACCCCGAACCCTAGGTCAAAATCCCTCACAAATAGCCCAAAAACCCCATTCTGGGCGCAGGGTAGCGCTACAGCGCTCAAAAGAGAGCGCTATAGCGCTACAAGCAGAATCAGCACCTCCCCAGAAAGAAGGCCTAGCTCTACAGCGCCCAAAGACTAGCGCTGTAGCGCTAGTTGCAGGCAGCCAAAACCAAAAATCGCTTCTTGCGATTTTCTTCTCTTATTTCAACTCCAAACTTGTCCAAGTCTTTCCCAAGCCCAAAAACAAACTTATACACACCTCACACTCATCCCAAGCATCCCAAGAACTCAATCCCAAGCTCAAGCAACCCAACAACTCAAAATCTACCATGAACAACCCTAAACCAGAAATTCATGTAAACCACAAAGATAGAGTCTTAGAAATCATACCATTAATGCAATTTCGACCTTGATTCAACCCTAGGCCTCCTTAGCTTGATCATCATCAAAGCTTGACCTGCTTTTCCCCAAAAGTCCCATCCATTTAGCTCAAAAACACAGCTCAAAACCAGTAAAGCCCTAAAACTGAAATCCTCAAGAACTTACCTCAAGTTTCAGATGTTCTTGCTAATCCTTGCCAAGTCTTCAAGTGTAACCTTAAGATTCTTGATGCTCAGCCTATCCTAGCTCCCCACTGAGCTTGACCTCAAGAAAAAATGAAGAGAAGAGGTGCTAGAACCCCCAAACCGATCCCTTAGAAAACCCATCAGTTTTCTCTCTTTTCTTTCTTTCCTTTTTCCTTTCTTTTTCAGCCCCTTTACTCTATTCTACAAAATCCACTAAGTGTATAAAGCCTCATTTATTCTATCTTCAAAAGCCAATTGACCAAAATGCCCTCCTTATTAATTCTAAACCCTTTTACCCAAGTAGGACCATTTTAGTCATTTACCCAATTCCCGATAATCCTCAAGTGTCTCTAATATTTTCCCGTTGCTTCCCAATACCTGATAAATCACCAAATAATTATCCCCCATCATCAAAATAAATCTCAATCTATTTCTCTGAATTCCTGTTCATACCCCCAGGCTCGCCCCGAGTCGGGTATAAATTCCCGCTAAGACTTTCCGCTAGCCTGCTCACTGGGATCGCCTCGAGTCACAAATCACTGATACACCCACATATCACTGTGGTCTCAACAATCATCACATATCAATGCAGTTATGCCCAACATGGCCAAAATTAAAATTATGCCCTTCTAACACGATCCGGGCCTACATGCATACTAACATACATAGTCATGCATCTCAGATAAACAAATGGTCATACAACATGCTTTAAATCATAACCATGCATTTAAATCATTAAAATCACACATAAATCCCAGCATGCCCTCCTGGCACGCTAATCAAGGCCCTCAAGCCTTATTAGCGGATTTGGGTCGTTACAGAGCCGCTTTGGTTTTCAATTCCATCTTGTTCTCAAAAGTCTTCCCAAGATGTAATTCTCCCAACGGTACACCAGATGAGGGTGATTCAGAACGACTAGAAGCCATGATATCTTCTTTCGTAAACATGGGAGCATTCCATTTTCTGTGATCTTCTATTGAACATATTGGAACGTTCATTGTGTAGTTATATTATGTTCCACCAAGACGACTAGAGTTGGTGCCAGGTGTTCGACGTCCTTGACTTAGTGGGTTCGCCCGTGCAAAATGACGTATTGGTTGTTCTTGTGCTTGTTCTACTTGCAAATGTTCAGCTACTGGATCGTCATTCACTGAATTGTATCCTAAGTCCTCATTATGTTCAGCTACTGGATCGTCATTCACATTGGGGTTGTACTCATACTGGTTGTCCCTCAGATCACCAATAGGCTGTAACGCCCTACTTCCTTAGAGCCGTTACTAAGTGAGTTTTTAAGAAAAAACAGTGTGCAATGAACTCGCTAACCGAGGTTTTGAAACAAAAGTGTGACTAATTAAAAAGTTAAGGCTGTAATCTTTGAAAATGCGTCGTTCCATTAAAACTTCTATTATTAAACATTTGGGATCCCAAAATGAGGTTTGAAAACTAATTACATCTTGAAATAAGGTTACAGTTGAGAAATCATAAAATCATAGATTATTACAGCCATTTTCGAATAAATCCCCAACCAAAGCAGTCGGGCAGGCCAAACATGTACGCGTCGCTTCACGCTCTCCGTACTCATGGTTGGTTGACTCAGTCCCTGCTTCTACCTGCCACACGGAGCACCCGTGAGCCGAAGCCCAGCAAGAAAACCCAAATAATACATAACATATGCAATTCATATAGCTGGCATAATTTACTGATAAATAGGAAAACCATCATAATAAACAAGCACGGCCATGCCGCCCCAGAGGCCTTACCAAAGCCTGGGGTTTCGGTTCTCACCGCGAGGATAACTCATGTATCCCTTGGGTCCCACCCTGAATATAAGCATCCCATGTGCTGTGTGTTACTTTCGGCCCCATGGCCGTACCCGGCCTACGCCGCACTCGGCCCTTGCCGTTCATTTCATTATAATCACACATATAGTACATTCAAATAATCATTCACACACATCATGATTCATTTAAGGTTAAACATTTGCACATAATACAATCTGGGGCCATGCCCTGCAATCACACAGTGGGGCCATGCCCTATTCTCGGGTGTTACGGTTTTCTTACCGGTGTCCCGAGCTTTCCGATGCACCACGGTCATGAGCACGGTCCTCATAGCACGAGCCTCTCCGAAAACCTAGTCACAACACACACAAAACACTTTTAATACTAACCAAACCCAAAACCACTTCCCGGGACCAATCCCGCACTCCCGGGACCTCTAAATCCATAAAGCAAAGTATCGGAACCATCCCCCGAGTCCCCGGGCAAAAGCCCTAAAAACCAGAATTTTTGCCTGCCAAAATGGCCTAGGGCTTCGGCACTCCCCTCAAGGGCCGCGGCGCCCAGCAGCCTGACCTCCTCCTGATGCAACCTCGCGCCGCGGCGCCCAAGAACAGGGTCGCGGCGCTCATACGCGAACCCAGATTTTCTGGGTTTTCTCTTGCGTTTTTCCCGAACTAAAACAATCCCAAATCACCCTAAACCAATACCTAAACCCCAAAATCAATTTCAAACATCAAATGAACCATCCAACAACTCATAAACTCTAGATTCAAGCTCAAAACACAAACATACCCAACAATCCACCCTTAGATTGCAAAAATCAGCAACTTCAAACTCAAACATTAAAACTTAACTCAAGCTATAGATTTCACAATTCAAAACAGAAATCAAACTTAATTTCTCATAAAATCCATACCCCAAGTGGAGAATCCACCCTACAAGCTCCCTTGATTCCCCTCCTAAGCTCCCACTTCAGCCCATTTTCCTCTTCTTCTTCTTCTTCTTCTCATTGCCCTAACTCTCCTTCTCTTTATTTTAGCAAAGCCATCATATAACCCAAATGCCCAAACCGTGACCCACTAAAACCCAGCTGAGAATTGCCTATTACCCTTGCCAAATGACCATTTTACCCTTTCCTACTAATCCTCCTTAGCTAAACCTCAAAGGGCACTTAAGTCTTTACACTTCATTTCAATTCTATCACTTTTTACCTTAAAACTTGTTACCCACAGCAGTAACTAATGGTTACCCAGGTTACTAAATCTCCAATAACCATTACCCGCTAAATCTCAACTTAACCATAAAATTCCCGAGGTACCCCTAGGCTCCTCCCGAGCCGGGTACAACATCCCGTTGTGACTTTTAGACTAATTGGCTCACTAGGACCGTCTCGATGCGTGCATCCTGATAATAACACCACACTCACATGGAACCATTCACATGGTACAATTATCACAGATATGCCCTAACATGGCCAGATTACAATCATGCTCATTATAAGACAATCAGGTCTACATGCATACTAATTCACGTAGTCATGCATCTCAATTAATCAAATAGTCATACAACGTGCAATCAATCATAATCATGCATTAAACTTATTAAAGTCACACATAAATCCCATCATGCCCTCCAGGCATACTGCTCCAGGCCCTTAGCCTTAACACTGAATTTGGGTCGTTACATAGGCCATCCTAAAGTACTGGCTGCTCCCTCAGGTCCGAAGAGTGGAATATGGATATGCAATGACAATCTTTTTAACAGGAGTGACACAAGGCCAACCTTTCTTTAGATGTTACTCCTAAGAATGCACGGACACCAAGATCACTTTCAACATGAACGGGTGTAAACGGTTGGTCGCCACATGTGTAAGGAACCTCCAATTTCAACTCATACATCTGTTTATCAACTTTAAGTTCCTTGTGCAATATGTCAAGAAGTTGCAAGTACGTTACAGTATCCTCCATCAGTATCACCATGCATTGAGGGTCCTTGAAAATCCACTTATTCCCTTGTAATTCCCATTACCATTGTAGGATACAAAAACGTAGACAATGGAACCTGTGTTGGAAAAAAAAAACATTGAAATTGTCAAGAAAACTGTCATTTTTTTAAAAAATTCATGAAAAAAGAACATTATCGAGCTTTATTGAGCTATCATCGAACTTTATCGAGTTACCATCGAGCTCTTATCGAGTTAGTATTGAGCTACCATTTCATAAACCGAACATAAAACCTAACCAAAACCTTCATCGAACCCTATCGAGCACATATCAAGAAAACAACTACACTAAATATTCTAGGGTCCAATCAAACCCTTATCGAGTTGTCATCGAGCACAATTGAGCAACAAAACCTAAAACTATCAAGCTATAATTGAACTATATCGAGCAGCATCGAGCTCATAAAAGACCTTCTAGATACCATCAAGCTCATATCGAACTGTTATCGAGCAAAAAAGTTGAAGAAAACCCAGAAAAACACAGATCGCAGAATCTCAGTAAAAAAACCCAAAAAAACACATCAATTTAGGCTCAGATCTGTTCGAAATAGCCAAAAAAATATAGACAAATAATACCCAATACATAAAATGAACAATCTTATTACCCATGGTTTTTCTCCTCCAAAATCACTCAAAATATATTTTGCCTTTGATATTGGCAACTTCACAGAGACAATAGAGATGGCTTACAATGATTTCAACATGAAAATCATACAAATATGTAGCTTCTAGGGAGAATTTCGTGAAAATGAAAGAAAGAAAGGAAGAAAAGATTTTAGGATTTGAAGATATATTGGGAGCGATATTTTGGATATGAGAGGAATGTTTAGTATCAAATTGAAAATATTATTAGTATTAGGATTTTTTGGTAATATTGGACATCATTAATCATTAAGTATTAATAGTGAAATTTCCAACCCATAATATGAAGTGGACAATAATAGAAAAAACCAAAGAAAAAAACACCACAGGTAGATTTTATTCCTTTAGTCAATGGGGAAACTGAATTCATCACAAAGAGAATAATCACTGTTTGGCTAATTTCACACCGTAAAGAATAATTGAACCAAAGAGGAGGGTGGGGGAGAGAATTACACAAAAATCCTAAACAAATAACCTACCATGAACAAATAAGGGAGAGAAGACACCACCAAAAAATGGTGTGAAGCGATGAAGAATTTTTTTTTTTTTTTTTTCTGATTACAGGAAATGAACTTTGAATATGAATTTTCCAAGTGTACATACAAATGGTGGCACGATTTTGTGTTTGTCTAAGGCACGTATTCACTTTCAAGTATCGGTTGTGTTCTTGTAACTGTTGCTGCTGGTGCCTTTGTAGTCCCAATTGGGGTCATATGCAGTGCTTCTCCCACCTCTGCAGCCCTCTCCATTTGCTGCATCTTCTTCCTTTTCTGGAATTTTTGTGCCCAAAGAGCCAATAAAGCCAGGAGTCCTATAAGTGCCACTCCGCCAACCACAGACCCAACAATTATCCATACTTTAGAATCGCTCTTCCCCTTCCTTTCTTCACCTTTGGGTGGAGGAACCACGCTCGGAGGTTGGAAACCTGGAGTTGGAACAGGAGATACCGGTGCTGGAGAAGGAGCAATAGACTCTGTCACAATAGAGAAATGTCCCTGTTGGACTGTTGAACATACATTGCCTGATTTTACATTGCTGAAGTTCGGGACACCCTTTAGATCAAACCAAACACATTTGGCTGCCTCCCTCGAGGAGGCTGGAGAAACATCTGAAAATCTAATCAATATGGGATTACCAGTTGCTCTGATATTCAACTCTGGCAGATTCGAGGCTTTCAAGTTTGAAGCATCATAGGCAAGAAGACCCAGTACTGGAGTTAAGTAGCTATAACCTGATAAATTGTAGAACGTGGAAGACCAATTGCCCAAGTTTTGGTACACCAAAGCAAGCCTCTCCACATATGGAGTCTCGGAGACACCTCGAGGAATTTCAAACTCTTTGTACTTAACTCCTTTCCTGTATAAGCTACCGCTTCTGAGCCTCAAAGCTGCTATCTTTATTCCTGTCAAATTGGTGGGAACATTACCATCATAGACAGTTCCAGTCTTTGGACGAACAAAAGCCCTGTAAGCATAATCTTGGAGAAGTGTATCCAGAGCTTCAGCACGGCTTCTTGAAGACAAGGGAATGGATTGAGCATTGAGATCCGACAGCCATGAGAAGTATATCAGAAGTAAAAGCATCATGAGACTTCCAAGAAGCCCCATTGACGCTTGGGATTGTAGAAACTCAGCAAAACGCCACTCTAAAATTGACCTTCCCAAATTCCAGATAAGAATACTCAGATGGTCAACTACCAAATATATATCTCTATCAACCTTCACCAGATCAGAGAATTGGGTTTAAATGTGTAGTTGTAGCCACGTTTTGGAAAGCAACGGATACTCAATAAAGAAAGTAGTGTATTCTCAAATGTCAGAGGATGAGATAATAAACAAACATAAAAGAAAGGTTTCAAATTTCAACCGTTGCAATACCCAGATGCCTTCTTGGTCTTCTCCTCTCTAAATTGATCGCTTTTAGCTTTAAGAATCCTTGTAAAAGGAGCTCTATCAAAGAAAAAGGACCAAACCAAGACTGAAAGGGCTATATGGAAAATCTTTGTGACACGCACATTTTTTCAAACGGAATCACATACCCAGATTCTCCGTGATATAAACATTAAGAGGAATTACTGAAATTAATGAGCTCAATAAAGGAAAAACCTTTTCTTCAAACGGTCAAAAGAACCAGCAGAATCAGGACTACAAGCTTCAAATTAACGGAAGATTCAGTACTATAAGATCAAGAAGAACCCACTGTTGAGATTTTTAAGCTAATTAGTACCTGACGCTTCGTACGGACAAGACGGCGTGACTTCACTCAAGAACCCTAAATCTTGGCCCCAAAGACTCTTTGAATGTATTTTTACTTGGCAGCGACGACAAAAAGGTAAAGTTTCTTCTTGAGAGCTCAAAACTAAAAAATAAAAAACCGACCCAATGGAGAACTCAATAGACACCCAAGAAGTTAATAAATCTTCAATATAATCATCGTTAAATTCTCAGGCAAAGATCAAGGCAGTAGTGATGGCTCACTCCAACAACCCCCACAAAAACAAGTAGGTGGAAGAATAAGAGATTTAATGGACGGCATTTTGACCAAATCTGGTGGAGAATACTGGGTCATTGATGTCTCCAACCTCCATTGGAGGCTCAGAGAGAGAAAAAGGAAAACAAGAAACAAAAAGTGGGAGTTGGAGTTGGAGTTGGAGCTTTTCCAGTGTGATACTTGGATTTGGTTTTGTTACGAAAAGTTAAAAAAGGAAAAGGACTGGCAATGAGAGAGGAGCTTGGTTAGGGGCTTATGAGAATAATCAGAGAAGAAGCCACATTTCTTCCTTTATTATTCTTGTTTTTTTAGAAAGAAAATCTGTTGGCAGTGGCATAAGCTCCTCAAGATTTAGATAGACCGGAAGACAGCGGAGAGGGTGAACCGGTGGAAGTGAAAACAAAAAGACAGAAAGGCCATATAAGAGAGAGAGAGAGAAGTAAAAAGAGAAACCCAGAATAATAAAATAAAATAAAAAACTTGCTTATTAATGGACCCTGTCCGTAAAGTTTTTTTGGTTGATGAAGAGAAGGACCATTCACACCTCACTGGTCACACAGCTGTGGAAGTAAAAGAAAATTAAAATAATAATAATAAATAAATACTTGCTTTTTAGTATTATTGAAGTGTTCTTAGTCCAAGTTTCTTTTTCTTTCTATATTTCCAAAAAAAAAAACAGTTTCTTTTTCTTTCTTGTTTTTTTTTTCTTTAATTTTTTTTTTCTTTTTTTGTTTTGTTTTTCCCTTGTTGTTTTTGCATTACTGTCCTTGTAGTTTCCTATATTGACCAACCTGTCTCGCACTGTCCTGTTACTTTCCCCTTTTAAATATTATTATATCTTCATATGTGGAACTGGAATCCAATACAACACAATTTTACACTTTGAAAGATATTTTAATTCTCAAATACATAACATACATTAAATTAAAAAAATATATATTTGTCTTGATATGGACTCCGACTTAATTCTTAAGGGTGTGTTTGGAAATTTCTTTGTAATTGGATTTGGAAGAAATTCCTAATAGTTTGTATGAGTGATTGAGAGACTTTAATTAGATTCTTCCATTCTTATAGACACATGAAAATTGAGTATAGTTACATTGTGAAATTATTAAATACTATCAAATTTAAATAATATTTAGGGTGCGTTTGGAAAGTCATATTGTAATTGTAATTGTAATTTAATGTAATTCAGAGTAATTACTTAATTTAACGTGTTTGTCTGATCATATAATTACGCTGTGATTATGTAATTGGAGATAATTAAGGGGTCTCAATTACACTCTCCCTATGAGAATTGGGTGTTTGTAATTACTAATCAATATCAATTTTAAATAGTATTTGTTACTTAATATTATTTTTATATGTAATTACTATCTGTTTTGTCAAACATGATAATATAAATTCATAAGTAATTACTAATTGACATTCAAACACACTTTATATTTTAAAATAGAGTGTAATTACTCATATATGTAATACTACCCTAGTAATTACCCAGTATAATAATACCACAGTTGTTTCCAAACACGTTCTTATTATACATTATTAATTTTCTGTGTAATTATTAACTATTTTGTTAAAAATGACAATAAGAATTCATAAATAATTATTACTTTATCACTGGACGTTCAAATACATTTTGTATTTTAAAATATAATATAATTACTGGATAATAATTATACGAGTTAATAATTATATAGTTATTTTCAAACAAACTCTAAGTATTTATAGAGTTTGGGTGTAATTTATTATTATTATTATTTTATTGAATTATATTTGCATATTTAGTATAGTAATTTGATAAGGTTAGTGTAAAAGTATTAGTTGACAAAGAGGTATGGGATTCACATACTATTTATCATATGACAACAAAAATTTCGAACGAGGACATAGATATGATGATTATGGACAGGAGTTAGGACAAAAACATGTGATTTATAAAGTTTAACGTATAGGTTGTGTTTGCTAAATTTTTGTTTTTGAATTTTTAAACATTTTCCATTTTTGTTTCTTTATTTTTAAAAATTAAAAATATTTTGGTAACTATTTTTGTTTTTTGTTTTTAAAAACAAAAAATAAGAAATGTCTTTGATAACTTTTATTTTTAATTTTTGGTTAATAATACAAAATGAGGTGTTGATTTGAAAAAGAGATGAAAAAAAAATGAAAAGTCAAAAGCTGTTTAAAAAAATTTTGAAAGTAAAAAAAATTCTATTTTTAAAATTTAATGAATTTTAATTAAAAATTTTAAAAATAATAAATCAAAATAGAGTTATCAAACACTATTTTATGCTTAATTGTCAAAATTTTAATTAATTAAATAAAAAACTACTTTTTTAAATATTACCAAATAACACCATAATTTATGACTTTTTTAATTAAAAATTACTAGTTTATGATGAATTAAAAAAAGATATATAATTTTTATGGATCACAAACCAGTAGATATTCTTTAACAGTAATAAAAGAGAATTATAATTAAATTGGCTTCGATCAAAATATAAAAGCATAAATACATATACATTTGGAAATTTGACTTTTTATGCTTAATATGGGGTTGTAATACAAAATAATGCTAGGCATTTTTAACATTACAAAATAATGCCAATTTATTTTATGATACCCAAAATATCCTCCTCATTTGTCTCTTCAGTTTCCCTCTCTCTTTTTCTCTCGAACTCCCTCCTCCACCTACACAGTTTCCTCTCTATCTTTCGGACGAAATCAGTCGACCAATCCCCACCGACGTCGATTCCGACGAGTCCCGCACGACAACCGTCGCTCCACCGAGACCGCACGACAACCGTCGATCCCCGAGACCCGCACGGCGTCGATTCCCCCGAGAACTGAACCCAACTCTGAGTCCTCCCCGAGACCTCCCTCCTCCCTGACCCACTAAGGTCGATCTCCCTATTGTATTCTGTTGTATATATATATGTTTAGATGTATATTTTTTTTTTTGAATTTTTTGTGTGAATGTTGTGACTTTTTTCGTTTATTGCATAGTTTACGAATTGTTTTGAGCATATTGATATGCTTTGTTTTAGTATTTTGGAATGGGTACGTTGAAAGACAACTGTGAGTTTTTGCCTGGTTTTATTATGTTGCTTGATGGTTCGATGGGGGGTTCGATGTTATTCGATGGGGGGTTCGATGGGCAACAATGGGTAGGCATTTAGAGGGTTCGATGCATACTCGATGGGTACTCGATAGGGGTTCGATGCATACTCGATTGGGTTCGATAGGTTAGGTCATTTGGGGTTTAAGGTTTGTGCTTCTGTGATTTGATACATGTTCAATCATGGTTCGATGCATGCTCGATGGGGGTTCGATGCATGCTCGATGGAGTGGTTTTTATGTTGGGTTCGACGATGGTTCGATGCAGGCTATAGGGTTGTTCGATAGTGGTTCGATGGGTGTTAGGTGGGTACTCGATTGGGGTTCGATGGGTGTTTGATGCATGCTCGATGGTCCATTATGGGTTCCCAGGTTTAAACCTAAGAAATTAGATGCATGCTCGATGTGGGTTCGATGCATTAGGTTTTTTGTTGGGTTCGATGGTGGTTCGATGCATGCTCTAGGGTTGTTCGATAGGGGTTCGATGGGTGTTCGGTGGGTACTCGATAGGGGTTCGATGCATGTCGATAAGGGTTCGATGGTTGCATGTATGTTTATTGATGGATTTTTCACGCGACTTTGTTTAACTGTATTATTTTTATCTTTATTTTTTGCAGATGCCGAAGTTTCTTTTACCCTTGACAGATCACTTTCCTGGACGAGTCACATATAGGGGCAATGGTTACTTTAAAACAATCAAGGACAAGTTTGAGGAGCTTGGGTTGATAGAAAGGGTGAAGGAATCCCCTTTCAAACAATTTTTCATGGCTGAGAAGTTAGACTTCTATGCATCTCTCATACATCAATTAATGTTGTGCAAGATCCAGTGCATCAAAGAGGATGAGTTGCATTTACATTTGGGATCTAGACCCTGTAGATTTGGTAGAGGCGAGTTTGCTTTGGTTACGGGGTTGAACTTCAGTTCAGGGCCATCTGAGACTGATTTGAAGAAACAATTGACTAGTGATCGCTTAATCAAGGAGTACTTTAATGATGAAGAAACAGTGAAGATAATGCATTTGGAGGCTTCTTTAAAAAACTGCACTGTAGTTGAAGATGCCTACAAGTTGGGCCTATGTTTCTTTGTTGAGGGGGTTTTACTTGCACGAGAGGGCAAGTTAAATGTCTGGATAGATTCGCTAAAGATGGTGGAGGACACTGAGTACTTCTTTACTTACCCATGGGGGAAGGTGTCTTTTAACAAGCTTATGGATTCATGTAAAAAAGACATGCATCATCAGAAGAGGAACTATGAGAAGAAGAAGGAAGTTAAGGGGAAACAGAAAGAAGCAAAATACAGTTTGTATGGTTATGTCCCTGCATTGCAATATTGGGCATACGAAGCCATCCAGCAGTTTGCACGAGAGTATGGTATTAACCATGGAAACCAGTTTCCGAGGATGCTGAGTTGGTCGAGCAATAAGGAGCGTCCTATTTCGAAGGCCGACCTTGTACCGATGTTCAAGAAGACGAGTGTAAGTTTTGCTATATTATGTCAAAATAGAGTATTCTTTGGTGGTTTCAAACTAACTTAATGCTTTGTATTTGATGCAGTTGATTGTGTTGTCCATGTTGAAGCCCTGGCCTTCGGAGAAAGATTATTATAGCGCTCTGACGGAGGGTGATGCTCCCTTGTATCCCGGGTTAGGCCAAGAAGAAGAGGTAGAAACTCCCACTGATTTTGAGAAGGTGGCGGAGATAACTGCTGAGGTTGCGAAGGCAGCCAATATTTTTGTTGATGGCCCTGATGATGAGGATACCTCAGTCCCCATCAGCCCCACACCCTCGGCCCCAGCCCCATCGGTA
Source organism: Humulus lupulus (assembly GCF_963169125.1). NCBI lineage: Eukaryota > Viridiplantae > Streptophyta > Magnoliopsida > Rosales > Cannabaceae > Humulus > Humulus lupulus. The sequence continues at coordinate 65,267,049 of NC_084797.1, read as the reverse complement.
CACCCCAGTCCTGATCAACCTGATTTACGAGAGGTGTTGGAGCGAGTCGAGAGTCGTCAGGATACCATCCTAGAGAACCAGGCGGTCATCATGGATGCTGTCAATAAGATCTTGACATTCGTACAAGATCTTCCAAATGATTCTGATTCCGACTCACTTGACCTCCCAGATGATTTTGTCTCACATGACATAGGCACTCCTCCCCCGATAGTACTCACAGCAAATCCTGAGACCCCAGGTGTTGCTATTATAGAACCTGGGGATGTTGCTGGTGTAGAGTTTGAATTGGCTAAGAGGAAAAGATGCAAACCTAAGAAATTTGAAGACTACACCGACCCAACAAGAAAGAAAGCTCGTTTGGATGCGATTGATGACATGCCATTAGTCCTCGACCCTCTAAAGAAGCCACTTGCTACACAGTACAGGACGGTCGGCAAGTGGTTGCTTGGAGATATTCCGAACAAGACGAAGAGGGATGTCCAAACTGGTGTGTATGGTCCGAGTTGGTTTCTGACGATGAAGACACCACAGTTTTGGATCGATGATGGGGTAAGTAATTTTATTAATTTTATTAATATTTGTTATCTGGTATAAACAGTGGGTTCAATAGGGGTTTCGATAGGCAGATGGTTTGGGTTCATGGGTTCGATAGTGGTTCAATAGGGGTTTCGATAGTGGTTCGATGGGGGTTCGATAGGCAGATGGTTTGGGTTCGATGGGGTTCGATAGTTGTTCGATAGGGGTTTCGATAGTGGTTCGATGGGGGTTTGATAGACAGATGGTTTGGGTTCGATTGGGGTTCGATAGTGGTTCGATAGGGGTTTCGATAGTGGTTCGATGGGGGTTGGATAGGCAGATGGTTTGGGTTCGATTGGGGTTCGATAGTGGTTCGATAGGGGTTTCGATAGTGGTTCGATGGGGGTTTATAGGGGGTTCGATAGGCAGGTGGTTTGGGTTCATGGGTTCGATTGGGTTCGATGGGGTTCGATAGTGGTTCGATGGGGGTTTATAGGGGTTTTGATAGGCTGATTAATTGCTTTCCTATCATTTTTGCAGCATATTGATGGGGCCAAGCATATGCTACGTAGGCGTCGACAGTTCTATCCCGGGGCGTATTGGCAAGATGTTGTTGTGATGAATATTATGTTCTCACAAGTGGTACCGGCCCGTTATGATGCATATCAGAATGCCAAGGAAGCGGATAAGAAAAGGTTTTTGTGGGATTCAGATGTGATATCAATGATTACGGGAATTGACAATCAATTTCTGGCATCGTGGAAGGGAGTAGACACTGTATATTGGTGCCAGAACTACCTTCAAGCGCATTGGTTTGCAGTTGAAGCCTCCATTTCTACTTGGACTCTGAATGTTTATGATTCGGACGTGACCGTGATAAGTGATAAACAACTGCAATCGTTTATGAAGTCATGGTCTACTTTGTTCCCATCGTTGTTATTGCAGTCACAACTTTTCAAGGACGACCCTCGGTTGACGATTCCACCTGGAGCTAAAAGATGCAAAGAGTTCAATGTGCACCGCATGCCAGTTGATTCAGTACCCCAAACCAAAGTCAGGTAAACAAAAGTCTAGTTTTTATTCAAGTTTTTTAAATTAAATTCTATGTTGATTTTGTTACTAATGCAATTTATGTTTTGGTTACAGTGGAGATTGTGGTGTGTACGCCATCAAGCACATCGAACACTTATTGGGTAGGCTACCACTTGACACGATTTGCGATGACAACATGGAGTTGTTCAGAAACAAATGGACAATTGACTTATGGTATCAGAATGTTAGACATTGAACATTCTCTTGTTATATTTATTTGCTTAAAATCTAGATTATTAAGAAATTTTTTTGAGTCGAGCATCTTTTTATTAACGACAATTAACGACCAAAATTCATTAACGACAATAAAAAAAAGAAAACGAAAAATAACCTTCAACTTCAAGTTTAAATAAAATACAACAAAAAATAAACTCAAAGCCGAGCTTTGCATGAGGACTTGTTGTGGCCACAACCACCACATCTACTGCACTTACGCATTGTAACTGGTTTTTCCCCGCCAGATGGCCAACGGTTTGTCCTTGGTCTTCCTAGCTTTGGATTTTTTGGCCGACCAACTTGCTGTTTCTCTATGGGTACACCAACTACCATATTCTTAATGTCATCTGGAAGTATCCAGTCATCCTCGTTCCCAGTTGGGTAAATGGTTTCTTTGTACGAATTCCTCCATGACTCAATGGTGTAAAACGATGAACACAAAGAGTAAAGGTTCACTCCACGCTCTATAGCTGCTGCAGCTGCATGGGGACAAGGTGTGCCTATGAGCTGGAATACCCCACATGAGCATGATTTCGTCATCAAATTCACCTCAGCATCGCTGTCTGCACCAGTTACATGAAACTCGAATTGACCAAGGGCATAGACATTCATGAACCTTCCTTTGTCAGCATTGTTCGATACATCTGCCTCCATCAGAGTGGATAATTTGGTGGTAGTCTTCTCTGTCACACTACATCTTTCAGAAAACCAAGACTGTAGTGTGAACCGAATGAATTCTAAAAAAATTGTAACTAGAAAGGTTCTTGCATCCTTGGTCTTGTTGTTGAAGCTTTCAGCGTAGTTGCTTGTCATTATATTGTATCATTTTCCAGGAAAGAAAGGACGAGACCACTTATCGAAACCAATTCCCTCCAAATAGGCAGCTATAGGAGGATCCATTCGCTTAATATTTTCAAAATGCTTTAGAAATTCGGTCTTCTTCCATGCATAGGTTGCTGCCCACATCTCACTGTGACAATGATCAGTCTTGAACTTGGCTTTCACATTCATACTGATGTGATGGTAGCATGCGCCGTGGTAGGCATCAGGAAAGACAGCCTCTCGAGCATGAATAATACTCGCATGCCTATCTGACACGAAAGCCAAGTCATCAACGTCCCCAATGGCTTCCTTCAACTTCGTCATGAAATATTCCCACGAGTTGTGGTTCTCACTATCCACCAACCTGAATGTAATTGGATATAAATGACTATTCGCATCCAAAGCAACGGCACATAGCATGTGGCCACCATACTTATTCTTCAAGAACGTGCCATCCACACATATCACATGATGACAAAATCTGAATCCTCTCCTACAAACTCCAAGGGCAAAGAAGCAATATAGGAAACGACCATCTTTAGTGACAAAATCAGTAATTGTACCTGGATTCTTTTGCTGCAACATGTGCAAGTAGGATGGCAACTTGCAATAAGAATCCTCATATGTCCCCCTAACATACGTAATTACCTTCTCTCTACATCTCCATGCCTTTTCATAACTCATATCAATACCAAAAAAAATTCTTCATATCCTCCTTTATGTTGTTTGCTATGTAACTGGTCCCATCAACTGCGTATTTGTTCTTTATGAGGTGTCCAACGACCCACGGTGCAGCTTGACGATGACCTTTTTGTCGCACTTCTAGTGAGCATGTGTGTACGCTCTTGTATACCGTGATCTCAAACATGGGGGACATTGGTTGTTTTTTCCCTCTCAGTCTCCAACAACAGTCAGGATCTTTGCATGTGATATACCACACGTTAGTACCAGACTTTTTCACCATATACTCAAAGTTATTCTTCATTGCAAATAGAGCAACTTTGGTTTTTAAATCAATCTTGTCCTCAAAAGTCTTCCCAACATATAATTCTCCCATTGGTCCACTAGATGATGAGGAATGGGTTTTAGCAGATGCCTCAATATCTTCTTTTGTAAACATTGGGGCACTCCATCTGGTGTGATCTTCTCTTGATACAATTGTCTCCCTCCACCCAATGTTATCTTCTGTCCTAGCAGGTTGATTACTGCTTCGAGCAGGTGCTCGGCGTCCTTGAGTTGGGAGGTGTGCCTGTGCAAGAGGCAGTCCTGACTCTTCTTCTACTTGTTGGGCTTGGGAAATGTCTAACTCCTCATTTGAAACATCTGCACTATAATACGAGTCATCCTCGGAACCATCATCATTATCTTCAAAGCAATTACCAACTGGATCATCATTCACATAGGGATCGTACTCATATGCCTCAAGCACACCTGTGGGACCTCCTTGTGGTATATCAAGCTGAATAGTAGCCATCGGATCAGTAATTGGAACAAAAGTGCCCACCTCGCTAAGATGCTTGTAACTGCTACCTGCAGGAGATGGATCGACACTGGTTGTGTCTTTTTTGTTCACACTAGGAGAAGGATCTGATATGACATTCTTCTTAACTGGAGTCACACATAAGACTACCCATTCTTTCAAGCTTATTCCTAAGAATACACAAACTTGATGATCATTCTTCAATTGAACCGGTGCAAATGGTTGCTCGCCGCATACGTATGGCACCTCGAGTTTCAATTCATACACCTCTCTATCCACCTGAAATGTCTCGTGCAGTATGTCAAGTAGTTGCAAGTAAGTGACATCATTCTCTACTGGTATCACTTCACCTTCAGCATCCTTAAAATACCATTTCCTACCATGCATTTCCCAAACACCGTTGTAAGAAACAAATACGTAAACAGTAGAACCTGAAATAAAAAAACACAAATACAGTTAGCTGGAAAACAGATGGTAGGAAATGGTATTTTAACGATGCTGAAAAACATGACCATCGAGCCTCCATCGAGCATGCACGAAATAGTGAGAATGCACATTACCATCGAGCTTGCATCGAGTAGGTATCGAGTAACCATCAAGCTCAACATGCAACGTAAAAAATGATGTGCCATCGAGCTTGCATCGAGCAGGCATCAAACATCCATCGAGCATGAATGAAATAGTGATAATGCACATTACCATCGAGTACCCATCGAGTAGGTATCGTGTACCCATCGAGTACAAAATGCAACGTAAAAAATGATGTGCCATCGAGCAGGCATCGAGCATCTATCGAGCATGAATGAAATAGTGAGAATGCACATTACCATCGAGTACCCATCGAGCAGAACATGCAACCCTAAAATTGATGTGCCATCGAGCCTACATCGAGCAGGCATCGAGCATCCATCGAGCATGCATGAAATAGTGAGAATGCACATTACCATCGAGTAGGTATCGAGTACCCATCGAGCAGAACATGCAACCCTAAAATTGATGTGCCATCGAGCCTGCATCGAGCACCCATCGAGCACAACACAAACCCAGAAAATTCCCAGAAAATGCAGATCGACAAAAAACCAGAAAAAACCCAAAAAAATGTACAAATATTGCTCAGATCTATTCAAAATGCTCAAAAATTTTAAAGAAAACATCACTAATCCAAGTATTTAAGAAAAAATTGCTTACTCATTAAATTTTTCTCCAAGATTTCTCAACCCTTACTTTGGTCTTGATCCCCCTCTACAAATGGCTTTCTTAGTGGCGATCCCAAGCTCGATGGGGTTCTACCGTGGTGCTCTTAGTGGTGGTGTGAGGTGAGGTGAGGTGAGTGAGAGTGAGGAAGAAACAAGAAGAAGGAAGAGAGGAGGAGGGAAGAGAAGAGATAGTTGTTTTTAGGAGTATTTTGGGTATCCAAAAATGAATTGGCATTATTTTGTAATGTTAAAAATGCCTAGCATTATTTTGTATTACACCATACTATTAAGCATAAAAAGTCAAATTTCCCTTTCCAAATTCAGTATTTGGGCCTCGATAAAACCTTAACAAAATTTTATCACTATAATCATTTTTCTTTTAAATTTTATTGAATTCTTGCAATAGAGTGCTCTAGGTTTGGGGAGTTTTAAGTTTGGGCTTGGTACTTTTTATCATTCTAGTACTGACGTGTATGAGAATTATTTTTTGAGAAGTTTACAAAAGCATAGCTAAAATAAGAAATAGTTATCAATTACAAAATAAAAATAAAAGTCAACCCTTACAAATTTTGACATTTTAAAATGTAATTACAAAAATATCATTGTTATTTTTTGGTTGTTTTTATAAGTATTTAAGATACTTATTGGTTACCTTTTAAAACAAGACATCCGAGACTCTCTCAACCTAGTCCCTGGGAAGTAGTGGCTCACGGCCGCGGGTTGGCATGTCCCAGGCTGTGGCCTGGGGTGCTGGCAGCCAAAATTCATTTTGTCTTTTTTCCAATTTGAACAATTTTAACATGCCAAGTAACTCTCGAATCTTCATTTTCATTCCATAAATATCCAATTTAACATTGATAACAGTCAAGGGGTTGGTGGAATTTGAAATTCAAAGGGTGTCTCAAAACTCTATAAATAGGGGTCTAATGCTCACTTGTAAGACACACTAATTTCTATCCATAAAGAACTTGGCTAGAAAATACACCAAAAGACTTGATAATTTCAGAGAGCTATTTCCAAACTTGAGAGTCCCTTAATGCTTAGAGAATATGGAGAAATAAGCTTTTTGACAAAGGTATTGAACCTTGTTCAAGTTGGTGATCCCCACTACTCTACAATTTGGTTGTGTGAGAGTTCTTGTTTGTTATTTCTTTATTCTAGTCTTCATCTTTATTTTTATTATTTATTATTTGAGTTGTATTCTTCTTCTTCTACATCTTTCTACTTTACTTGTATCTTTTGCAATTGAGTTGTAATATTTATTTAACCTACTACCTTGTCTAATGTAATTTTACATAGAGTTGTAATTTGGTTTTACCATTTCCATTAAATAATATATATTCTCTAACATTCTAGATATAATTACAACAAAAACAACATAAACAAAAAAAAAGTAAATTTAAATGTGTAGATGTATTCATCCAACAAGCTTTTCTTCTCTAAATTTTCCACAATAAACACTCTTGAAGCCATAAAACTTGATGAGAACATCAATTTAAACGCAATGATTAAAATAGAAGAGATAACAACAAATGAATCAAGTAAAAATGTATTTTTCTTGCTTTTTGAGAAGCAAATTTGCTAATCAAATCATTGTAATGAAGCTTATCTATGAAATTATTTTCGATAGACAACATAGCTAACCTACTCAATCGTTCTTGCAACATAGTTGATCTTTGTTGACCCTGATTTTGGTCAACGACACGGAGTCTAGAAAACGACAGGAAAGTAATATAGAGCTTGAGAAAATGATCTAATGGAAAAATAAAGAACACAGAGACTTATAGTGGTTCGGCCCCAGTGATTGGTAATGACCTACGTCCACTTGATACTATTATTAGTATTGAGCTCCAAAGGTGTGATCAAAGAACTAGGGTTCCTAAATTTCACAGACCTTAGAAGAAGAAAGCAATACAAACCATGGATAATAGTACTATAATTCTGAAAGAAAAAGATCGATCCCCTCCTTGAGCTATTTCTTGAGTATCTATAGGCTCAAGAAGGATTTCATGAATTAGGAAATAATTTATATCCTTAATAAACAGATCTGTAGGTCATAATGAAGAGATATTCTCGAATATCATCACAACTGTACAGATCTTTACATAAATGAACGGAGTATATGACCAGTCTGGTCGTATATAAAACGTGATATTTCCATGTGGAAATAATGCTGGTCGATAGGCGAGCCGTATCTTTGCTACGTTTCTGCCACGTGTCGAGAATCCTTGCCACGTCATTAGCAGCTTATTTATGGATAAACATTTGCCCCCCAAGTTTATTTATTGCGACCAGCAATAAGTAAACTTGGGAAACTAACTTTTCGTATGCCCCACGAAATCTGTCAGAGCCTCTCGTGCGTTCTTGAAAACTGTGACCTAATCACGTCCAATCATGCCTTTTCAGTTTTCAAGAAACCTTTCCGACGGCTGTTACACTCCCCCATGCCTTGAAAAAGGTAACTCATGATTACCCTTTTTCGACACACCTGAGCTTCTATAAATAATCCCCACATTCTTCTTTTAACTCTTTACACGCCATCTCTTTGCCAAGAACTCTCAAGAACTATATTTCAGAGCCCGGAACTTCAAGGTTTTCAGTTGCTTTGCTAAGGATCCTTTTGCAAGCCCAAAGCTATTCCTTTTCAGAATCTCCAATCTTTATCCAGGTAAATTTTTTCGACGTTTAACCCTTTGAGATGCCATGCATACTGCTTCTGTGCTCTGAAACTTTTTGTGTTCTTGGGTAGAAATTTGTGAGGATTTTGTATATACCGTTTGATGCTTGATAGGGTAGTGTAGTTTTGCTCTGTAGAAGTTAGGAATCAGTTTGATAGTCAAGATCATGGGTTTAGGGCATAAAATCGAAGTAAAAGTTCAATTTTTAGGCCAGCTGAAAATCTAGGTTTTTCTCGCCCCTCCGGAGTTGAAAAAGCTTTTTCAGAAAAACTTTTTACTTTCACTTTTTGATCCGTTTTTCAAACTGTTCACATAAAACTTAGTGTTTCAGTTAGAATGTTGCTGGTCGTAGACGCGAGCAACGTTATTCCAACTTTCAACATAAGCTCCCAGGTTGTGTGTCTTATCTCCTCCTTTGTCTGTTTGCAGTTTATATGCAAGACCCGTGGGGAGGAGAAAGACCCATCGACGACGATCTGCTAGCTCAACTGCTCGAGGATGAAGAACAACCGTCGACATTGATACCCGATATTCCCTTTTCTCGTACCAATCCAAACACTTCCCCAGTCTTGACTCGAAACATGGCTTGCACCAAAACCAAGGCCCAGAAAAGGAAAAACTCTGACCCTTCTCATCAGCCTGCTGCTTCGGCTGATGCTCCCTCGACCAGTGGTCGAGATGAAAATGCTCCCGACCCAAACATCCAAAGACATGCCTGCCCTCGACACGCCATTCAGCTGGATGTTGAGTGGTATGTAGTCTCTGAAAGTCGGGTGACGATTAGAATGATTGCCAACTACTTAAGGAAATATGGTCTGCCAGGGGTGACCTTAGTCAAGCCCAAACCAGACCAAAGGGCTAATCTGCCTGGAGGCGCCTATAGCGCCTGGTCGCGGTTTCATATTGAGGCAGGGGCCACCTTGCCTCTTCACCCATTCTTTCAGAGGGTGGCCAACTATTTTGGAGTTTCCCCCTTTCAAATAACCCTGAATGGATATAGGATGCTTGTTGCACTCTATATCCTATACAGCCAGAAAAAATGGCCCGTGCCATCGCCTCATGAGGTTAACTACCTGTTCAACCTCAAATCTAACCCCAACCATGAAGGCACAGGGTTCTTCCACCTTTCTCATCAGGAAACTAGGCGCACTTTCCTGACTGACACGACCCACATCTCAAACGTGGGGAGGTACTACCAAGAGTACTTCCTTACGACTGACATGGTCGCGGATAACCTGGCTTTCGCACGAGGAGGTAAAACTTTTGTATCGCTGGCTGACTTCTTCTTTTAGTGTTTTCCTCCACAATGTCTTAAACTTTTGATGTCTTCCAGGCCTGTGGCTGCGACCAAACCCAACTCTGGGCATGGAGTCGAGATCGGCACTCTTAGCCAGCATGACTGATGCTGAAAAGAGTGTCAAGAATCTGGTTACAGAGGCGAACCTTAGGTTAGCTGGCCTCTGGGTCCCTCAGTCGGACACGAGGGGGCCCTCGGCAGGGAGTGCTTGCGCCGAAGAGGAACCCGAGCAACAACCTCAAGTTTCACCTCCGAGGAGACCGACTGGGGTCACGATCGGGGAACCTGTGGCATTCATCGAGCAGAGAGGCCCTCGGCCCCCTTAGGGAAAGGAAAGCAGAAGGCCACCGAGCCTGCCGACCTCTCTGATGATTCGTCAGATGACAACGGTATAGTTATTTCGCTTTTAGAAAATTTTCCAATTCCCTATCATCTATTCGACGGGGACGACAATTTTAAATATGCTCCACACTTAGGGCCAGACTTCTTCATGTCAAAGAATGAGTGTAAGACTAGTAGAGTCTGTAGTGTAGCGACCAGTAATAATAGCTCAGGTATTGGACTTTGCAATCCTTTTTTGTTTCTTTTCCTGATGTAATGTGTTTGGCTATTCATGATATCTTACTGTTTGACTTTGTTCTTGGTTTTCAGACATGGACTCCACCAATGTGTTCGATCTTTACAGCACCCCAGAGGCTGCCGCAGCTCCTCCAAGCAAGAAGAAAACCAGTAAGAGACATACTGGGGAGAGCAACAAAGCGCCTCAGGCGAAGAAGGCCTGGAATGTAGGCCCTTCGGAGGACAGGCCCTCTGCCACTGTGACTCCGCCTTCTCCCCGCGAGCAGTAGACTCCATCTGTTGCAGCTGGGTCGACTCCTTCTCCCGCTGCCCCATCTGACCAACCTCAGCAGGCTGACCCTGCCTCAACTGGGAATGAGATGGTTGGTCGCGCCTTCAAGCTGATCAAGGAGAGGGTCACCAAGATCACGAAGCATGAACGTTGCCAAGAGGCAATGGCTGCTACAGAGACGATGGGTGTTGACCCAATTTTGAACCATGCCCTGAACGAGTTCACTAGTGTAAGTCATATCTTTTTGTGAAAACATGTCTTCGTTAGTTTACTGTTTGTCTAATTTTTGTTCTGACTGCAGGCCATGCTAACCCTTACTGCCGGCCGCATCTGCCTGGGTGTTGTCACCGAACAGGCCAGGACCTCGGAGCAACGACACGAGGATGAACTCAAAGCTGTTGAGGGTAGACATGATGATCAGCTGGCGGCGGTGATTGAGGAAAAGGCCCAACTGGCTAAGGAGTTGGAGGAGAAGCTGAAGTCTCTGGAAAAAGCCCGCGAGCAGAGGGACCAATACAAGGAGTCCAACCGTTTTAACTTCAAAGCGACTAAACAGCTCGAGTTAGACTTGATTGCGAGCAGGCAGGAAACCAGAGATTTGGAGGGTCGGGTCGAGGACTTGGAGAAGACCAACGCAGGCAACTTGGAGAGGTACAAAAATGCCACCCTGAGGTGTTTCTATGATTTCTGGAAGCACAATCAGGGTGCCAACTTTGACTACCTTCCTGAGAATGCGAGGGAAGCTGAACTGGCTCGCTGTGTGGCTAAGTTGGCTGAAGAAGAAAGATCGAGGGTCCCCGCTTCCCCTGAAATCTCGCTGGTCGCCGGGATGGAGGGTGCAGACAACGAAGCTGCGGGTGTTGTCGACCAGAATCTTCCCCAGGATCCTCCAGCTCCTCAATCACCTTAGTCTTTTCTTGTTATATTTCTTTCTTTTTTAACCACATGACCTATAGGTCGTGATGTAAAGACAATATAATTTTTTGGTTTGCTGCATGGGTAGCTCTTACTTTTATTTTGAACAATTACATCCAAGCAGTTACTGCTTGCGGTGTAAAAGGATCGCTTTGATATTATAATATATTTGCATATTATTATAACAACTATTTTTTCGCATGACCGAACTTAGCATAGCACTTTGGTTTGATTTAACAAAATATCAAAATTTTGAAAAATACTCTAAGTGCCCTAGCATGCTTTCACTTATTTTGCTCATGTGTTTACATACCTTATAATGATATGCTTTGCTTACTTGTACCTTGTATGCCCCCCAAGTGATCGGGGAGCTTTAGGTCCTTGGTCACTTGCCTTAACTAGAACCTGCCCGAATGTTACTGCTCGTAGCAATATGATTAGAATTATAATACAGCAAAACAACACACGTAATGAGAAAATACTTGTAATAAATACAATAGTTGGCAAGAAATGACTGGCTGAGCACAGTCCCTTTTATTCTTGTAGTAAATGGACTAAACATGTCTTTACGAGTGATCAATAAGATCGTACACAAAACTTGTAAAAAGTAAAATTTGTACAAGCCAATTCTTTAAGAAGAATTGTTCATTGATAATACTTGCGCAGGTGTTCTCCATTCAAATATCAAGGAACGAGATCTCCATTTAAGCATGCAAGTTTATAAGTGCCTGGGTGAAGGACTTCATCAATCTGGTAAGGCCTTTCCCAATTTGGCCCGAGTACTCCAGCAGCTTGGTCGCGCGTGTTAAGGAAAACTCTTCTGAGCACAAGGTCTCCAACATTGAATTTTCTTTCTCGCACTTTGGAGTTGAAGTACCGAGCAATCTTCTGTTGGTATGCAGCTACTCGGAGCTGGGCTTGTTCACGCCTTTCATCAATCGAGTCCAAGGATTCCATCAGCAGCTGGCTGTTAGAATCCTGGTCGTATGCTAATCTGCAGTGCAAGGGTGGATCCAACTCGACAGGTAACATGGCTTCATACCCGTATGCCAAGGAAAACGGGGTATAACCTGTTGCTATCTGGTGGGAAATTCTGTACGACTAGAGGACTTCAGGCAACTGTTCTGGCCATGCTCCTTAGCTTCTTCAAGTCTTTTCTTCAGGGTATCCTTCAGCGTTTTGTTAACTACTTCGACTTGCCCGTTCGCCTGGGGATGAGTGACTGAAGAAAAGCTTTTGATAATGTCGTGACATTTGCAGAAGTCTGTGAATAGTTCACTGTCAAATTGGGGGTCGTTATCTGAGACTATCTTCTTTGGTAATCCATAGCGACAGATGATGTTTTTGAGTACGAAGTCAAGCACTTTCTTTGTCGTTATGGTCGCGAGTGGCTCAGCTTCGGCCCATTTGGTGAAGTAGTCGATGGCAACCACTGCATACTATACACCACCTTTGCCCGTAGGCAAAGATTCGATTAGATCTATTCCCCAAACTGCAAAGGGCCATGGACTCTGCATTTGCTTTAACTTGTTGAGAGCTGCTCGCGGGATTTTAGAAAACCTTTGATACTTGTCACATTTTCGCACGAACTCCATGGAGTCTTCATTCATGGTTGCCCAGAAATATCCCTGCCTTAGGATCTTTTTTGACAGGCTTTGGCCCCCAGCGTGGTCCTCGCAAAAACCTTCATGTACCTCCTTCATCAACTCTTTGGCTTTCTCCTTTGTAATACACTTGAGAAGTGGCAGTGAGTATCCCCTTCGGTATAGGATTCCTTCGACCAAGATATACCTAGAAACTTGCCGCTGAAGGGTCCTAGCTTTGTTTCTGTCCGCTGGTAGCACGCCGCTTGATAGATACTCTACATATGGCACCATCCATGGATCCATCATCTGGATGACCATAGTGGTTTCGGCTGCGTGGATGCTGGGCACGGATAGTCGCTCGACTGACACTATGTTCAGAGTGTCAGCGTCCTTTGCACTTGCCAACTTTGCCAAAGCATCTGTGTTGGAATTTTGATCACGAGGCACTTGCTGGAGAGTGTATCTGTCAAACTGGGCTAACAGATCTTTTGCTTTGTCGAGATAGGCGACCATCTTCATTCCTCGCGCCTGATATTCTCCCAAGATTTGATTCACGACTAGCTGAGAATCACTATAGATGTCAAGCACTTTTATGTTAATATCCTTGGCTAACTGCAGTCCAGCGAGAAATGCTTCATATTCAGCCTCATTGTTAGAGGCAGTGAAGTCAAATCTTATTGCACAGTGAAATCGATGCCCTTCCAGCGTTATCAATACCACTCCTGCTCCTGCGTGGGATTCGTTAGATGAACCGTCTGTAAACAATTTCCACGAGGGTGCTTGGATTTGACATTCAGGCTCGTTAGGCTCCTCGATCTGCTCGCCATCCGCGGGCTCTGTGAACTCGGCGATGAAGTCAGCTAAGGCTTGTCCCTTTATCGCTGCTCGCGGCAGGTAAGATATGTCAAACTGCCTGAGTTTGACTGCCCACTTTAGTAATCTTCCGGCAGCCTTTGGCATTTGCAGGACTTGCCAAAGAGGCTGGTCGGTCAATACAGTAATCAGATGGGCTTGGAAGTAAGGCCGCAGCTTCCTAGAGGCCAATACTAAGCAGTAGGCTAACCTTTCAATGGGGGGATATCTCAATTCTGCTCTGATCAGCCTTTTGCTTACGTAATAGACAGCCTTCTGCACACCTTCTTCTTCTCTTACCAGAATGGCACTAGCAGCGTAATTCGTGATTGCCAGGTAGATGAAAAAAGTCTCTTTATCGACCGGCTTTGACAAGATGGGTGGCTGCACCATATACATTTTCAGTGCTTGAAAGGCCTGTTCGCATTCATCTGTCCATTCAAATTTCTTATTACCTCTTAGTAGATTGAAAAATGGGACGCACTTGTCCGTTGATTTTGAAATAAATCTACTTAGGGTGGAAATTCTCCCGGTCAGACTTTGGACATCCTTAATCTTCACTAGCGAATTCATCTCGATCAGGGCTTTTATCTTCTCGGGATTAGCTTCAATTCCTCTTGAGTTAACTATGAATCCCAAGAACTTCCATGATCCAACTCCGAAGGAACATTTAAGGGGATTTAGCTTCATCCTATATTTATTAAGGACGTTGAAGCATTCCTACAAATCCCTTACATGTCCTTTTGTCTTCTTCGACTTAACCAGCATGTCGTCGACATAAACCTCCATGTTTTCACCGATCATCTCCTTAAACATGTGGTTGATGAGTCTCTGGTAAGTTGCACCAGCGTTTTTCAAACCAAAGGGCATCACTTTGTAATAGTAGAGCCCTGTATCGGTTCGAAAGTTAGTGTGATCCTCATTACCTCATTAGGGGGATGCATACTGATCTGATTATACCCAGAGTATGCATCCATGAATGAGAGGATCTCGTGTCTTGCAGTGGCATCGACCAGCTGGTCGATCCTCGGGAGTGGGAAACAGTCTTTAGGGCAGGCTTTATTGAGGTCTGTAAAATCCACGCATGCATGCCACTTGCCATTCGGCTTGGGCACGAGTACGGGATTTGAGACCCACGATGGATAAAACACCACCCTGATGAACCCATTCTACTTCAACTTCTCAACTTCTTCCTTCAAAGCTTTTGATCGGTCTTTGTCGAGCAGCCTTCTTTTTCTGTTGCACAGGTGGAAAGCTTTTGTCAATGTTTAGGACATGGCTGATGATTCCAGGATCTATCCTAACCATGTCTTTATGCGACCAGGAAAAGACGTCCTGGTTCCTCTTTAAGAACTCCATCAGTTCTTGTTTTGTTGTTGTCTCTTAGATTTTACCGACTTTCACAACTCTTGTCGGATTTTCCTCATCGAGTTGGACCTCTTCAAGGTCCTCGATGGGGCCTACTTCTTCTTCGAAATCCCCAAAGTGAGGATCTAGGTCTCTATCCTCACTTTGGGCAACGCCCTATTTGGTGAGATTATCACCTGAGCGGGCTTCACTACAAGAAAAAACAGTATTCATAACACTTAAAAACTGCTAACCGGTGGTATTAATAACGCTTCTGAAAATGCTAACATAGCCCCTGTTATTAAAAGTCCTGTCTTTTCTATAACAGTATTTGAATGTTATGTTTGATGTTATCTTAAACTATTCAATAACACATTTTTAGTTGCTATAATATTCAAATAATAACATTTAGTTAGAGTATTTAGTTATAAATTTGAAGTTTAATCTTATACTTTTTGCATAACACTTTTCAACTGTTACATTTGATTATTTTGATAGCGTTTTTAGTTTGTTATATTATATAAATCATAACAATTTGTTACGCTTATAATATGTTTCTAAATCATAACATATTAAGGTTTTTTATTGTGATAAGGATACTTATAATTTTTTCTTTAATTAAAAGATTTTCATTATTGTATTTTGATAAAAAAAAATCAAAATGTAATTCTTAATAGATTGATAAACCATAAGTATTACATTAAACAATAACTAATTCAAACCATGAATGTGTCTACTTCATGAGATCTTAGTTCTAACTTAAGTTTGAAAGCATAACATAATAAAGTTTTATAATCTTGAACATTTTTTATTTCAAAAATGAAAAAAAAAACATTACAAGATACATAAAAGTAAACCATGCATGAAACTTGCTCCATCCTCCAATTCATCATCCTTTGTGCACTTGTCTTTGTTGTGAGTCCATTTTTTGTGCACTTGTCATATACCTTTTTCCCTTTCTTCCACAGGTATGTGTAATCCCCTTTGCAATAAAGTCAGTTGTAGTCCACAAAAGGCCTATTGTCGTCAAGCTTATGTTAAGCTCTGTCTTTTGAGCACTATAAGCTCCAGTCACATCTACACACCTGTAATATTCGAGTGTAATAATGGAATCACACCAGCAATTACTTAAAGTGAAAATTCTAGGGCTTTAAAAAAAAAAAAACAGAACCAAATTGCCTTGTATTAATTAAAAATGCATGAAAGTGGTAATTCTAGGTTTGTATGTTGCAAGTAATGAAATTATCAGTTTTTATCAGTCAATCCAAGTATACGTGTCAGTGTGTGCCTATGCATGTGTGTAATCGGTCACTTGATATATTATCTCACTGCACAATACAGTATCTGATAAAACTGGAAGATTAGAACTTATTAAAATGGTATAAACATATATATATAAACATATATCCTACTAAAGAAACAGTAAGTTACATGATTTACCTGAGAATTCAAAGAGGAAAGAATACTGAAGTCGCTGTACTGGCCAGACGATTCCCTCAATAACTTTTTTACACCAGTAGAGACCTCCAGTCAAGATAAACTAAAGCTTAATATACTTAAACAGTTAAACTCTATAAGAATGCTGCAAGAAAATCCCAAACAAAAATACTAGCCCAGGTTAGAGAAATTTCCTAGTTATATTTTTCCAAATAGATAACACAGCTATGTTACAACATATACCTTACAAGATATAGTTTTCTCTTCCTCTTTTTTTCTTCATTTATTTAAATTATATGCACACACACACACATACACACAAAAATATGAGAGCCAAGAGCAGTTATTCTGTAAGGAACACTTTCTTAATCTCCATACCAACTTCTATTTTCTGAGTTTCATGAGTTAGATTAGTTATAAGTTTACAACATAAGTTATCTACCAGTATATGTGTATTCATTCTGTTTATAGCAGCAGTAAAAATAACTTTCTGTAATGCACTTTCAGCTATGCCCTTAAGATGTGAAAATTTATAAAAAATATTTGTGTGATATTGAAAATGTAACACCGGACACATAGTGAAGATGTGTTTTGGCTTTGCCATAAACATAAAATGAGATCAAATCCAATCAAAGTAACTTTGCTTTCCCAAATTATAAAAGCTATAACTATAGTGGATGGTTATCTAACAAGTGATTGCCAATACCACCCAAAGATATAAACCATGGTTGATTTTCTTTGTATTCTATATCATGAATCCTATCCCCAACTGTGCTCAGAAAGAGAATAAATGATTGTTAGTTCTCCATTCATGAAAAATATGTACAACAGAACATTAGAAAAAACTTCCTGAAATTGAAATTTCAATGATCCCTTAGTTTTGAAACTCTCTATTGAAGGTGTAAAACATAAATTAGTCATACCCTTCATTTAATTGACCTGTCAGATACACTAGTGTATTAGTACTCAACAAAATTTCATATATTCAATCTGATGCAATTGGATTTTAATCAGAGCTAAACTGACTTGAATTGGAAGAGTGACCAAACCACCACCCAAACTCCAGCAAAGAAACACTCAACATATATTCCCTGCTTACCCAAAAAAACACATCAATCCCAGGGCATGAGCATAAATATTAGACCAGACGAAATAGGACAACAACTTCTCATTTTTCTTTCTTTTTTTTGTGTGTAAATTAATTTATTGATTGGAAAACTATATAAAAAACAAGCTCAGATGGTAAATTAGTCATTGAACACTAACCGATGCCCCGGCCAAAAATACTGTTGGATTTCTTACTCCAAGGGAAAATCGTTCAACTGTAGACCATATAAATGAACAACCATGTTACAATATCCATAATATGGATTAGTTTTTATCAAACAATGTAAAGGATGAAAAGAACTGAGAGCTCACCAAAACCAATGAGATTGTCATATTTTTGAACAACACGAGCTATGCTCAAAGCTTTCTCTTTGCCAATCCCTAACTACAGTCACCATCAAGATTAGAATACATTATTAATGTAATAGAAGTTGAAACCAACCAGAACTAACCTTTGAACAAACATCATCAGATGCCCCAGACTGCTTGAGAAGCTTTCCAAAATAAAATGGCATTACGTCACTAATGCACACTCCCCAAATAACTATACAGTGTCAGATTGATTTTTCAATATAAGAATATCACCTAAAATGGTAATGGCTAAAGAGCTACTGTTGGGTACTTGTAGTGTTTGGTGTAGGTTCCTTAACATTGAAAAAATAAATAAATCCTAAATAAGGAGTAACAAAAGCAACAGTGTCATACTAAATCTTCGGGAAACATTGCTAGAACCATTGGAGTTAAAATATAATGGCAGCTGCATCAGAGAAACATAAATCAAGAATTTGATTTTGAAGTTTCTCTCCAGTTAATATACAATATGGACTAGCATCCTAGAAACACCAATGACTCAAGAAATCAAGGAATCTGGGACAAAAAAAGGACTTCTGGAAAAATATATACGAACCACATATATATACCACTTCAACTAATTTATTGACCACAAATAAAAATATTGAAATGACTTTCACTACCAACTAAAATTGACTGTCAAGAACAATACCGCAACAGCCGGAACAACAACATGGCGTAGAAGCATAAACAAAAAACTACAACTAAATTCAGGAAAAATATGATCATCTAAAGTTTTAAGTGGACTAGCATTATCAACCCTTCAACAGTCAGCAATCAAAATTCAATCCTCCATTAGTAGAAGATATGTGAGAGTTCTTTTAAGAGTAGCAATCTCAAATAATGAAACTCGGTAGATTTAAATAAGCGAGAAAGTCAGTGAAGCATATGAGAAAGCTTCCAACACAAAAGAAAAAAATATCACTGACATCTTTCTAAAGAACTTAAAGACACATTCAACATCATGGTCAAAGTACCTGAGGATGAGGATATATGAGAATGAAATATACAATAACTATCAAGTATGATAATTAAATAATACATTACAAGGACAAAAGGATAAAAAAGATTATGACAAGTTTTCAAGTCTTTAATAAGAGTTCCTTACATCTGCGCATTACGATGAGATACCAAAACCATTTGAGGAAAATCAATCATGGTGATTTTCTCATCATCATCAATCTAGAAAGAAAATGCACCAAAAGAGAACCCATAAGATTAAATAAGGAGATTAATTAACATTTGTAATCTAACAAATGAGAATTTATCATATTCACTCAAGGAAGGCACCTACATGAGAAAAGTGCTACAGAGAACAAAAGAAGCAACTATAGGATAACCACATGTTCAATCAAATACATCACTTAAGATTAATGGCACCACAAAGTGCCAGGAGCCATGTACCATACCATTAAGTTGAATTCATTGAAATCATAATGGGTGAGGCCATGTTCAGCCAGTCGAACAATAAGGCCGACAATTGTCTCAAAAACTGGCTCTTGATTTTGCAATTGCTTCACCTGCACACTTCATCAGACAACAATGACTAATATTTAAATCATTTCTAGCTCGTTGGATTTCTACAAGTTGACCTTTCTACAAGAATTGATCATTATCATCATAGGTAACAAAAAAATTCAATTCATTTTCTCACTGTAAGTATAGAATGAATACTTCTCATAAACTTTGGAAAACGTACATATTCATATTGACAGTCCTTATTTTTAACCAATACCCTAAATTTGATTGATTCAACCATTGTTTTTAAGTTTGCTACTATGTAGCAATGAGAAGCTTATGTAAAAACAACAATTTTTTTTTTCTGTCCTTAGGCTCTCCTAATTGTACAGTTATCTTTGGCCTCCAAAGCATGTAGTTATATTTGGAGTTTTAGTGCAAATATTTTCCAACTAATCAAATTGAAAGTCGTCTCATCATTTCACAGAGCTTTTTCATCAATAAATTGAAATGAATCAACCAATTACTAGTCATATAGTCGCTGGTCTTTCGAGATAATTCAGTATAGATATAACATAATTAAGGTGGGAATAAAACAAAAAATGAACTGGGGTACATTACCAACCATATTTCAAAGCAATATGATTTCAAAATGCCAAAAGCTTATTGATACAATTCCATGTAAGACAAAGTCCTGGCATATCATACAGAACTCTAGTTCTCAAATTTAAGCTTTCATGTGTCATATATACTCTTACTATCAACATTATCTCCACTCACATTCACATCCTGCCAGTTCAACAAGTGCCCAAATTCATTGTAATCTCTAATAAGAGTTTCAACTTCCAAACCAAGAATCCCAATCACCGTTGAAAAAGGAACCCAGATAAGTAAATTTAGAGCTCAATTTATACTAAAAAAAACAGAACTCTTAAATAAAAACACTCAATCAAAGACTTCAAAAACACGCACAGAACAATTATTTTCATTATTCCTCAAACTCCGACTACTTGAACAAAGTCCCAGTAACTTATATAATCTCATATCCATTGCAATTAACCTCATTTGCTTCAAATTGAACACATCCTCTATCAGAGTGCTAAAATAATCAACTTTCAAAACAACAATGTAATGACACTGAAAAAGAAAAGAAAAGAAACAGCTAGAAATGTAATGTGATGGATTTTGGGATTTTTGGAAACTCACCTTCAAGTTGGTTCTCACTCAAGTCCAAGAAATCAAGCCCCTTTTGTTTCGAACTCCATCTTATTCGAGTAATTTACTAATCTTATCGATTAAGAGGAATCAACTCACAGTTTCGAATACACACACACATATATATATATACATATACATTGATGATCTGATATGAAATTGAAATCTAAATTAAAAATTACCTCACAGTTTCGAATACTCTGGCCTGGGTTCGTGCTTCCAGCAAGGGAGTTAGCAAGCGCGTGACTCATGAGGGAGATGCCTGGGTTCTTGCTTCCAGCAGGAGAGATAGCAAGCGCGCGAATCGTGAGGGAGATGCCTAGGTTCTTGCTCCAGCAGGAGAGATAGCAGCTTGAGGGAGATGGTAAGACTCACTTGTGGGAGAATGAGTTGCTTTTGGGTTCCTGCTCCAGCGGTTCAAAGGAATGGAGAGCCTAGCTGACCACCACTACAACATTTTTGAAGATTGTGGATGGGCAAAGGAGGCGACTGGGAATAGTTTAGGTTGTGGATTAGGGATTTAGAAGATTAGATGAGGATGGAGATTAAGATGATTTCATTTTATTATTTTCGTGATATTAAGTTTGGCGCTTGAGCCTTTTTTTTTTATTTCGTGTTTTTTATTATAAGTGAAATCGTGTTTTATTAATAACACTTT